>NW_007253298.1:332303-541677 GCF_000164805.1 Carlito syrichta
GCAACAAGTCTTTGTTGTTTTCTTATCATAAATTTCTCTCAAGTTATATCTAAACTGAAACTATATCAACCTTCTTCCCAAACAAAAGTAAAGAGATCATGTAAATAAATCCTGTTAGCTAACTACAAAAAGGTGTTAATAAATAGGCTAACTAGGACAGAATAAAAAAGGTTTTTCAAAAAACAGATAAATATTCAGCAATGTGTCTAAGTCGCCTCTCTAAGACATTGCAGCAGTTTACAAATATTAATTTAAACTCTGTGGAAGGACAAACTCTTTTGGCTATGTATTTTATCTCCCAGTCACCACCAGGTATTAGGCGCAAACTACAAAAATTAAAAAAGGGCCCATAAACCCCTCAATTAGAGCTATCAGACATGGCCTTTAAAATCTTTAACAACCAAAAGGAGGAAAAAATACAGGACCACCAACATAAGCAGAAAGCACTTCAGCTTTTATCTACCACTTTAGCAGAAAAAGCCACCACTGATAATCTTCCACCCCAGATGGCCAATAGCAGAAGGGGTACACAACTCCCCTCCCAGGTTTGTTTCCGATGCTGTCAAAATGGACATATGACCAAAGACTGTCAAGCCCTGCCCACCAACAATACCCTGTCCCAAATGCAAACAGCACGAACATTGGACTCAGGATTGCCTTGTTCGCCTAGCCGGAGGAGAGCACGTGGCCCAGAGTCTTGCTGTAATTAAGGGACACCAGGCATCTCAAAAGGAAATATCTTGGGCTTGCTCCAGTCAGGTTAACTCGCCCCTAACTTGATAGCCCCAATGTCTTTGGAACAAACCATTAAACCAACCAAGCCTAGGGTGGAAATATCAGTAGCTGGCGGGGTTATATCATTTGTTATTAATACAGGGGCTACATGCTCAGCTCTACTTAAATTCCTGGTCCACTCCTTCCTTCACCCCTTTTGGTTGTGGGGGTACAGGGCATTATATCTAGGTCCCTCACTATGCCATTACTTCCATGTGTTCTGAGAGATAAAATATTTTAACACTCTTTCCTTGTTATGCCAATGTGTCCAGCTACATTATTAAAAAGGGAAATTATGACAAAAATTAAAACTCACACCACTGTACCTTTTGGGTGCCTTTTGTATAGCTTTGAATTTCCCCAATAGTTCCACATTGGATCCTATCTAAGCCCTTCCACTGCATATAAACTTATTGCTTTGGTTAAAGCTCTGGGGTTAAAAAAATGTAAAAAAAGTTGTTGGTAAAAATGAAAACTTATTGCTTTGGTTAAAGCTCTGGGGTTAAAAAATGTAAAAAAAGTAAGGTATGTTTTTAGTAAGAAAGGATAAAAAAAGATAATAATTATATAGAAAAAAATCTTGTATGATACATTTTGTACTATAATAAAATGGCTGGTTACAGAAAGTGTAAAACAAAAATAGAAGGTTTAGGCATGTCAAAAAAATGGTATGAGTTTATCGAACACGTTAGGTAAAAGTTAGTGGAAAAAAGTAAAAGAAATTCTGTAAACACTCGAGGCTACAAAAAGGCTCCACATAGGTAGTCTGCGTTGGGGGTATACCAACCTATCAATTGCTAAGAGGTGTCTGAAATATCTTCGTGAAAAGTATGACAAAAGGGGGACAAAACAAATATTTCCCATACCCTTCATTCTCTTATCTGTGTGTGTCTGTCACTTTAAATCTGCTAAAAAGCTGGTTATTATACTTTGTTTAATGGAACATGTGGTCTTTTAAAAACTTGTTTAAAAAAAAAACTTGATTGGCACATATTTCTCAATATCACTTTATGTCTCCTTTTATTTATGTGGTGTTTTCTCCCTACCCATTGGCGCTGTTAAAATTTCTGCCCTTTGTTGTTAAGATTGTAAAAAATTGTCTGCTGCATATAAAACGTGTTACCGGTTATCTTAAATTCTTTCTGGGAGCCACTTCCCCTCCCTTCCTTAGCCTGTGTTCTCCTTTGTAAATTCTGAAGGGACTCATTCTAATCCACCTGTAAACAAACAGAAAAATGTCTCTTATATACTACTTAGCCTTTTATTAACTCAGTATAAGTTAATGCTAGCCTTACAAAAAAAATAATTTTATAATTTTTCTCTGTCAATTAACAAAATAAATAGGCTGTTCTCATTTTCAAATGCTAAAAGCCCAGTTAGTTAAAAGTAAGTCTGTTTCTAAAAGTTTAGGCCTTTCCTAAAATCATAATCAACTGCTTGTCCCTGTAAAAAACTGTTTAAAAGTCTCTTAAAGTCTTATAATGTATGCTGACTCCCTACTTTATATTGTAATACTAAGTAACACTAATGCTTGAGTTTTTTGACTATACTCATTTAATTGTCCACATCTTACAACTAAGGCTGCTGTTTAGTGATTCATGAGGATTTTTGACAATTGTGCCTGTTCATAATTAGAAATATATACAAACAAATCATTTTACATCTTGGTAGTCTGTTCACTCTAAAGGGTTTTAAACCAGGCGTTCTTATAGACATCATTGGAAAGTCATAAAGCAAAAGAAAAAAAAGGGGAGAAGAACTCCAAAATAAGCACCAGCCAGAAAAAAGGTAAACAAATTGGCAGTTGCCACTAAAGGCAAAAGCTCCAGCCACCCAAAACAGGCCTAATAAAGATAAACCTGCTAAGGGGATGGTATCAGCTGCTATAAGTGTGGTCAATCTGGGCACCTAAAGCACAATTGTTCTTAATAGCCTAAGTCCCCAAAACTTTGTCCAATACCTGGACTAAAAAGCCACTAAAAGAGAGGGCGCATCCTCTCCCGAAGGGGAGAGAAAACACCTAGCTCAGTGATAGTGGCTGTTGACTGAAGGGGAAGGGGCATGGCCCAGTGCAGCACTCTGTATGCCATCCACCCAGAAAATCCTTGGGTCTATATAAATGTGGCTGGGGTCCAAATCAATTTCTTAATTAATACTGAGGCTAAGTTTTTAGCCCTTGTGCTCATACTGAGCTTCTTCCTCCTAAAACTGGCTCTCCAGTGGAATTAAAGGTGTTCCAAAAACTAAATGCTTCAGCTAACAGTTACTAAAAGGTAAATTCAAATTATGACTGTAAAAGGTTATCTATAAATACATAAAAAGGAAAGCAAAAAACAAAAAAAATTTTAAAAGGTTATTGGTATACAAATAAAGTTTTAGCAAGAAAACAAAAAAGAAAGGAATAAATATATATATTTATGTAAGAGGAAATCTTATATGGTACATTTCTGTCATATAATAAAGTAGATAGTTATGAAAATTTTTTAAAAGGGGGTAGAAAACAAAAATAAAATGGTATAAACACACTAAAAGTGGTATAAGGAAAGTTTTAAAAAAAGTACGTAAAAAAAATTCTATAAACAATCTAGGCATAATAAATTCTTTTCTAAATACAAGTCTCCACACATTTTCAGATTTCCCTTCAAATTTTATGTAGAATTTACTCAAGTGCCTAGTTCAAATTATAGTCTAAAAAAATCTGTCAGGTCACCATTATAGTCCAAAAGTACAAAAGCTGCCACTTATAATAAAGCTACAAAAATTAAAGTTTATTATTTAAGTTATGCTAATAACTTCAGGCCTTATAGGTTTTATACAAAAAATAATCAGCCACTGCCTACAATTGTCAAAATATAGGCCTGACTTTATTCCTTTTATTAAATTACAATCCAGTAATTTCATACAGTTCTTTGTTTCTTTAATAAATCACTCAATATCACAGACTCTAAGTCTATCCAAGTTGCTGTAAGGTTCATAATTTTGTCCTTTATGGCTGCATAATATTCCATCATATATATACACCACATTTTTATCCAGTCTTCTTTCAGTAAACAACACAGTTGGTTCTACACATACATGTTTATTGCAGCATTACTCACAATAGCATTTATGGCAGTACCCTTCATAAAAAAATCTTACCACCCCTTGCACACCAAATCCTACTGTTCATTTCCCCCCACTATCAGGAATTCCTCTGTTCATAGTTTCAACTCAACCATCACTTGTCAATGTTACCTGTGCCCCACCTGGCTTCTTCTTCTGGTGCTGCCCCTAAACATCACTTAACTTTTCTTTTAGATATGTTCTCTTCCAAGTTCTCTATTTACCTCCACAGTCTACTCCAAGACAGCTGGTTACTACTGCCCTCGTGCCCACTGGAGGACTGGCCGAAACAAGTCGTCATTCTGCATTTACAAAAAACTTTCATGCAACTTAAACTTTCAAGAATCTTCACCTTCAGTGCCTACCTCTAGACCCTATTCTGACTGGTTCTGTGCCCTTCCCCCACCTCACCTCACAACGTCCACATCCAGCAGGAAGCAGCCAGAAAGAATAACAATGCCCCTCTCCCAAATAAACAGAAAAGGTGGGAATGAAAGGCGCAGACAACAGTCAGAAGGGCATCCCCAAGATGGCGCTGCCTCCCAAAGACAACAAAGGCCCTAAGCGGCTTTTCCTGCCCTCGCAAAACTTAAACATGTGCTCAAACAACCTCTCCCTATAGAAATGCTACCTCATAGTCTCCTCCAATAAGACTCAAGCATGGCACTGACCAGCCCCTGCAAGGTCCATAAATATACCCTTCTCCCTGCATAGCTCTCTCTCTCTCCTTCTCTCTTGCTTTCTCTCTCTGTCTCCACCACTCTCTTGCTTGCTCTCTATCTCTCTCTCTCTCCCCTTCTCTCTTCCTCTCTCTCTCTCTCTCTTGCCCTCTCTCCCCATTTCTCTCCTTCCCTCTCTCTCTCTCTCTCTCTCAGTCTCTCTTTCTCTCTCTCTCTTGCTCTTCCTCGGTTACAGTCCCTTCGTGTAACTGCACCTTTAATAAATCTCTTGGTTTAGACCAGGTGTGGAGTCATTACTGGTGCCAAACTTCTTTCAATCAGGGTCTCACTCTGTCGCCCTGGCTTGGGAGCAATGGCACGATCATGGCCACCGGTTCAATCCCTGAGTTTTGGCGACACTTCTGCCTTGGCCTCCCTGGTAGCTGGGACTATAGGCATTGACCACCAAACCCCGCTAATTTTTTGTAGACACAAGGTCTTACTACATCGCCCAAGCTGGTATCAAATTTCTAGGCTCAGACAGTCCTCCTATTTCAGCCTCCCAAAGTACTGGAATTACAGGCTTGAGCTGCCATACCTGTCCAATTTATATATATATATAATGACTTTTAACATATAAAGAGTCTCTCCTTGTGGATGATAGCAATGTGGAATGCTTATTTTTTTGTTTTTTCCTACTTTGTTAACACAACATTTTAAAGTTTATTTACTTTGACTTTTTTATTTTATGTGTTTATGGAGTACAATGAATTGTTTTGATATGTGTGTATTTTGGGGGGATGGTTAAGTCAAGTTAATTAACATATAAATATACCAATTGTAAATATCTTACACAAAATGAAAACAATTTAATAAGGAGGTTAAATGTTGATAGTTAAGTTATAAAATTAAAACTAATAAAAATACCACACCAAAAATATATATACAAATAAGGCAAGTGCTTTTAAATGAAAAGTTCCAGTAAAAATACCTCTTTTTTGTGGTGATAGAATTTGTAATATACTTTCTAGATAATAGTCAAGTATACAGTACGTTTTTAACAATAGTCAGCATGCTGCATAATTGACATCCAAAATTTTTCCTTCTATCTAGATAAACTATCTAGTACTTTTTGACCAACATCTTTCCATTCTCCTCACCCTCACCTGCTCCACCTAGCCAAACTCTGGTAAATATCATGCTATTCTTGACTTCTAGGAGTTCACATGTAAGTATGTGTCTTTCTGTGCCCTGGTTATTGTCCCTTTGCATAATATCTCCATGTTCATCTATGTTGTCGCACTGTTAGAATTTCCTTTTTAAAAGACTGAATAGTATTCATTGTATAATCTTCCAACGTATTCCACATTTTCTTTGTTCCTTCATTTATTGATGGACACTTAGGTAGCTTCCACATCTTATCTATTGTGAATAGTGTTGCAATGAACATGCAAATACAGATATTCCTTTAATATATTGATTTCATTTCCTTTGGATATACTCCTAGAGGTTGAATTGCTGCATCGTATACTGGTTCTATTTTTAATCTTTTGAGAAACCTCCATACTATTTTTCATAATGACTGTATTACTTTACTTTCCCACCAACAGTGTACAGGTATCTGCATTTCTCCACATCCTTGGCGAAATGTGTTATTTTTTGCTTTGTTGTTTAATAAAAGTTGTTTTAACAGGTGTGAGGTAATGTCTTATTGTGGTGTTAGTTTGCATTTCCCTGATGATTAGTGATGCTGAACATTTTTTATATACCCATTGATCATTAGTATGCCTTCTTTTGAGAAATATCTGTTTAGTTGGTTAGATTATTTTTAATTGGGTTGTTTCTTATTATCAAGTTATTTGAGTTTCTCTTATATTTTGAATATTAGCCTTTTATCAGATGTAAGATTTGCAAATATTTTTATCTTATTCTGTAGGTTGTCTCTTCAATCTGATGATTGTTTCCTTTGATGTGCAGAAGTTTTTTAGTTTGCTGCTATCCCAATTGTTAATGTTTGCTTAGTTATCTATACTTTGAGGTCATATCTAAAAAAAATGTTGCCAAGACTAATCTCAAGAATTTTTTTTCCCTACTTTTCATTCTGTCAGTTGTATGGTTGCAGGTCTTATCTTTTGATGTATATTTTATTATTTTTATAAAGTAACAAAGATTTCCTACTTTCAATTCGGATATTGACATGCCATAGAGATATTATTTTATTTAGGGTTAACCTATGATGGTAAATAAGTTATGCATATTAAAACTTATGAGATGTTTCTTTAAAAATTCACTGATCCTCTGCATTTAAAGGAAAATGTTAAAAGTAAATATAGTCTTTTTTATTATTTATAGAAAAAATGTATTATCAACTCTGCCAATATTCATGAAACTAAGTAACACAACAATATTTGACTGATTTATCAGTCAAATATAAGGCCTGCCGCCTTGGGAATTTTAAAAATACGCAATTTCTTCCCTTAATCCACATTCTAAGGCAGGAAAGATGTTTGAAGCCTTTAGTTTGAAAAATTATTAAAACCATACCCACCACTTGGTCTCTGATTTCCTTAAGACATTATAGGGTAATACTGACAAAACATTAGACATGAATGAAAAGTATTTGAAGTGTTAGTTTTGTATAGAAGGTAAGGCATAAAGAGCACCAGCATCCTCAACTTAAGACCTATTTCAACAGTGATAAATGTTGACCTTGGGTAATCTAATTTAACTTCTCTTTGCCATCATTACCTCTGGTAAGAAAAAAATATATATGTTAGGGTCTACCTCAAAGCATTCAAAGTATTGTTTACATAACCTTGCACAACATCCTTAGAATTTACACTGGTACTACTATAGAAGGTGTGTGTGTGTGTGTGTGTGTGTGTGTGTGTGTGTGTGTGTGTATTTGTGTGTACATATTTTCACATTTTTGTGGTTTTATAATTTTGATCTCATTTAGGAACACTTTGTATGGCAATGTACATAATATCATAGAGCAAATATTATTTTAATAATTATTTGTGTCAGATTTTTCTAGAATTATCTCCACTTAAAATATTATTTCCATGACTTCCAGTATTGTCATCATTACATTCACATTTATAATATTTGTAATTCTTGATTCTTTGGAATGCCCATGCTATTATGGAATTAAAATTAAAATTCAGTCAGGAAAACTATTGTTTAAAGTCAGTTTGCACTGTAGCACTATATGTATTTTCTACTACAATTTGTAAAAGGTAACATTTGTTTTTCTAATATAGAGAAACAGATACTTTGAGAGCTTTTATATAAAGGAAAAAAGGTTCTGTCTATCATAATTCTAGTGTCTAAAAAGGATTACTGGAATAAAATAAACTTAAACAACTTGCTCCATTGAGTATTTAAAAATGTCTATCATAACACAGATAAGAGTTAAGTTGAGTAGGGAAAGAAAATCTCTTAGATGGCTTTTAGAATAAATAAGAAGTTGAGCTCTCAAACTGTCATGATGAGTGTTTTCCGAAGGGATTTTTATTTTTCTCAGGGCTTAGCTGTCTGAAATACCTTTGTTTTTGCACATATGATGTCAAATTTAATTTCATTCTTCCTATGAGAAACCTAGAGGGTGATTTAAGTAAAAAAAATAAAGAGGGTATTTTGCTTCATTTGCAATAGCAGACAACAAAAATGCTTTCCTGGGTCTTTCTAAGTCTGCATGTTTAGCAAGATATGATAGATAACATAAATAAACATTTAAATCAAATAACCAATCATGAGTATTTAATAGGCAGATTAACTTACTATCATAACTATAGCTGAAGAATATGTGGGCAGGAAAGTTTTCTGTAATTAAATAAAATTATATAATACATTCTGATTGATACATATGTTGTTTCTCCAACCATATAATAAAAAATTCTTTAAAAAGCATATTCTAGAAAATATTTTAGCATGAACTTTTCTTTCTCATTGAGAATTCTATCTTTTCATTTCTGCTTCTAAGTTATAATTTGAACAACTTTTTTGTATCACTAATATGGATCATACTTGAGCAGTTTATGATATAATAGACATTCAAACAGAGAAATATTTTCCACTAAGATTTACCAACCTAAAAATAAAAAACAAAATTATATTTAATAGAGAAGTAAATATTCAACAAGCCTGGAAAAATAAACAGTAAATTTACTCAACATATTTACATGATAAAATATTTAAGAAATTGTAGCCACATAATTTAATAGCATTTAAAGTTTAAAAAAATATTTTCTGAGAAAAAGCATACGTGTAAATTAATGTAAACCTGTGAGAAATGTATATAAAGTTATAAAAAACAAAGTGAAAACAAAGTCTCTACATTTTCCATGTCCATACATTTATCCATTTAGTTTTCTAGAACTAGTTTTCTATGGATGATGAGAATAACTTAAGTTTCAAATGCTCAGGATAAAATTAGATTGCTAGTATAACTAAGGTCCTCTTCAAAAATAGTTTATTCTTTATCAAAATAGCGCCTATAACAAAAATAAATTGCATAAATGAATATAAAATGAAGAAAATGCATAAATCTCCTTAAATAAAGAAATTTAATGTATATAAATATGTCTTAGTGACTCTAAACTTTTATTTAGAAAACTAAGAAGAGACGTAAACACAAAGGATACTTTTCTTCTGGCCCACTGCAACTCTGCAACAGAAAGATCAATAACTCCCACTTGATTTCTGTGGAAAGTCTAGTAATAAAATACTTTTGAGTTTTTATGCTTCCTGGAGACTTGAGCAAGGACAACCCTGGAATAGCTATTTCTAAAGTTGTTAATTTAAAATTATTTTATGAGCAAAATGAAATCTTGTAGTAAACACTGAACCATAAAAAGAACAGCAAGTTAAAACGCCAAAAGTAGAAATAAAGAGTTGATGTAAGAGTTTATGATAAATTTAATAATTGCTTCCAATCCTTCACCACTTCCTATTATACATTCCCATTATTTTGCCATTACGGTAGCTCTCAGTGGAACAGGGAGAGTATATATTACCAACCACTGACCATGTAACATGCTTAGATAATAAAATGCTAACAGATGTGATGTAAACAGATATTTCAAAATGGGTTTGTGCTCTTTGATATAGTCACTTGAGCTTCCACGACCCTCCATGAAATAAATAAATAAAAATATGCCTTAGATAACTGTTGGTCTCCAGAATGAAGTCTTATGAATGTGATTCAAAACTGACCTGAAGCCTTGAATTTAACTAAGATCAGAGAAGCACAGTAGAGATCAGCTAAACTATAGCCAATTTACAGATTCATAAAAAAGAACAAGAAATTTTGTTGCTGAATACCACTGAGCTTTGAATCTGTTTGTTACATAGCACCATTACAATAATTGCTTGATAATACAATTTGCAAGATTTGAGGAGTCAGAAAACTACCAAAACATGGAATTACACAGAAAAACAGACTAATTGTGTTTTAATTCTGATTCCAACCTTTTAAAATCGAACAATATTGGTTAAATTGCTAATGTTGTAATGCAGGATATTTTAAACAAGTGGGATATAAATAAACTTAGAGTATTCTATAATAATTATAAACTGAGATATATAATGTGTATAGAGAAATACTTGTAATATAAAAACTTGGGAAATGTAAGTATGTTTCAATTGTCAATAAAGTCTAAAATTTTTACATAACTTCACCTAGAATGATGATCTTTATGTTAAAAATTATTAGCCCTCAGAGCCTAAAATAAAAATAGAAAGACTAATTAAAAGTTAATAGATAGCCGGGCTCGGTGGCTCAGCCTGTAATCCCGCGCCTTTGGGAGGCTGAGGTGAGTGGATTGCCTGAGCCCACGGGTTCGAGACCCACCTGGGCAGCGAGACCTCATCTCTACAGTAAATAAAAAAATCAGACAGGCGTGGTAGCGCATGCCTGTAATTCCGGCTACTTGGAAGGCTGAGGCGGAAGGATCGCCGGAGCCCAGCAGGTCGAGGCTGCGGTGGCCGGGAGCGGTCACTGCACTCCAGTCTGGGTGACAGAGTGAGACTCCAACTCAAAAAAAAAAAAAAGTTAATAGATAATAAAAGTCTGTCTGTGTGTTTGTGTATGGATTGTAAATCTTAGAGGTAGCTAGGTAATTCATTTACCTACAATGGCTCAGAAAAGTTAACATATTTTAGTATTTTCTAACATCATAATATATTATAAAGTCAGTTAAATAAGATGGTCATCGACATTTTGATAGAGTAGAATGCTGAAATTTTTTAATGGCACGGTGTCTAAATCTGTATTAGTTTTCTATTGCTGCTATAATAAGTTACTACAAGTTTAGTGACTCAACCAATACAACTTATTATCTTGAAGTCTGTGGGTCAGAAGTCTAAAATGGGTTTCACTGGATTAAAATAAAGTTATGTCCACAGGATTACATTTCTTCTGAAGGCTCTAGGAGAGTACCTAATTCCATGCCTGTGCAACCATTAGGAGGTAGTCCATGTTCCTTAACTTGTGGGCCCATTCTTTCAGCCTCAAAGGCAACAAAACTGCCAGATCTCAGTTTTTCTTCCAATTCCCTCTTTTATTTTCAGGGCCCTTGTGATTATACCAAGCTCAGTCAGGTATTCAGAATAATCTTTCTTTTTTAAGATTAGCTGATGAGCAAACTTAATTACATCTGTAAATGTAATTCCCCTTTGCCATGTAATCAAACATTCAAAGGTTCTGGAGAACAGGTATAGATATATTGGTGTGGGAGATTTATTATTCTGCCTACCACAAGTACTCCATTTCTGAGGATAAAATAATAGAATTTCTAATTCTACCTATAATAGTAAAATCAAGAACTTATTGCCATAATAAAGTGTTTATCATTCCACAGTATAGGAATTCATGTGTTTCTCTATATGTAATTTAGTAACATTGGATATCTTCATATACATTATTTTTTATTTGTACGCATGTCTAAGACCGTGTCAGTGTGCACCTATGCCCCTTTTACTTACACCAACAAATATATATTATGACATTTATTTTATGCATATTTATTTTCTTTAAAAATCTCACAACAGAGGTGATTCATAATTGATTGACTTGGAATTAAAAAAAAAAATCAGTACAACATATACTCTCTGTCATAGCCCTTCCATTATACACATTTTTTCAATCAATTATCTTTTACCCTCATATTCCAAAACTAGTCATAATATAGTGCAATAATAAATATCCCTTTAATATGAAGCTAGGAAAAATTCTATAATGAAAACTCTGTTCAATTGTGGCATTTAGAGTAACACAAATGAACCTCAATTGAAATGTGAACTCTATCAAGAACTTATACTTTTATTCTTTTTATTTTCTTAATTAGGTAGTTTGTGTTCTCATATTGCTTTGTCTGTTCCTCACGAATTCTGGAGAAAATCCCTACAGAGTAAGAGGTGAAATACTTTATAATGTATATTAGCTGGGTTCAGTGGCTCAGCCTGTAATGCTGTACCTTTGGAGGGCTGAGGTGAGTGGATTGCCTGAGCCCGCGGGTTCGAGACCTGCCCAGGCAGGCGAGACCTCATCTCTACAATAAATCAAAAAATTAGTTGGGTGTGGTAGTGTACGCCTGTAGTTCCAGCTACTTGGAAGGCTGAGGCGGAAGAATCGCCAGAGCCCAGCAGGTCAAGGCTGCGGTGGCCAGAAGCAGCCACTGCATTCCAGTCTGGGTGACAGTGAGACTCCAACTCAAAAAAAAAAAAAAAAAATGTATATTTAGGACATGGTTTAATGTGAAAGTGTGGTACAATTATTTTAGGTAGTTGTGATCTGCAATTCATCAATATGCAAAGAATAAAAAATTATGGACATCATTTGACAGTGTTGGAGAGTATATGGTTCAAAGTTCTCATTTCCCACTTCATTTAGATATTTTTTAATATGGTATGCTAACTATTAGATTTAATAGGACACCAGTGATGTCTGTTAATTCCTAAATACTGAGAGCATAACTGACTGAAAATTGTTTATTGGCTTGACCATTCTAAACAACTCAGGGATGAATCCTGCTGACAGAGGAACTTTGCTAAGGAAAATTAGCAGTGTCAGATATGTAACCTTCCAATATGAGAGACAAAGATATATTGTTGTGTACTCTGAGGATTGCCACAAAACATCAGTTACACTGATCTTCTAAAAGCCTGTAGGCCTGCAAACAGCAAAAACAACATGAGTTAAAAAGAACAGTAAATTGACTAAAGGGCAGAATAGAGTATTTTTGAGGTCAATAGGCTTTTAGTGCCTGGGCTGCCAAAATTGATACCACTATTGCAAATTTCTAAGCTTAAAGTCATTCTACTTATTTCTGTTTTGTAAGAGACAAAGGACAAATTTTAGGGAAGATGGCTACCACACAAATTCAGCTATAAGATGGTTTGTCTTCAGGTTACAAAATGACCGACCCTTTAAAAAAATATTATAGCGCCTCAAATTGTTCTGAAATAACAAAACATTATAATCCTTTATGCGATCTGGAACACATTATCTTTATCTTGTTTACACATTTGTTTCCCTTCAATTTTAAGGCCCTCTAAGGGAGAATTTTCTTCCTCTGTTCTCAGCTAGTTCTGATCTATCGTGTTATTTTCAAGTGTTCTCAACCCTATAGGGCTTACATTTATGACTTTAATTTTCAGTGTCATGTTCTTTCCAAATGCTAATAAAAACTAACTTTGAAAGCACAAAAGCAGGAAGCAGTTGACTATGTCACTTTATTTGGCCTATTCAAAATAGAAACATGTTACAAATAATTGTTCATTTTCAACATGAAAATAATAAGAGAAACTGTTATAATGACAAGGATTTTTTTCTGCGTCCTTATCAAATTCAAAATATATTTTAATTCCAAATGTATTTAAAGGAAATGTACATTTTAAAAACAATGACTGCATATTAACAATATTTATTCTAATGAGAAGTGTCTAGATAAGACAGATTTAAAATATAGCATATGCAAGAAAGAATATTCACAACACAAACTAATTACCTCCTACTCTCTTGGGCAACCTAAAGTTAATTATGGCTAAAACTACTCTTCTTTATATATTATTTTGAGAAGCAGAAAATACAATCACTTGCCATTGATTTTTTTAATCTACAAAGGTTTGTTAGATAATATGATTTGAAAATTGTAATGAGTAATAATAGTAGTAAATGAAAAGCTCTGAAGCATAGAAATATTTATGCAAATTTTAAATGTCACAGGGATGACATTACTCAGCTATAGAGCTGGAAGAAGGATGCATTTCATAACAAAATAGATTCATTAAGTGTCTTTATCTGGAAAATATCCTTCTAAAATAATATTTCCTATGCCATGCCCATCCTGCATTTGGGGAGACTATATACCAAATGAAAGTTTAAAGTTTTGTACAATTTAAGTCATAATAGTCAACAGACTCTTTCTGTCACTCACTTCAGTCCAAGTCTAGAACTACTTACTCTACCTTTGACTTAGCAAAACACAACTACATGTAATATAGTGGTTGGTTCAAAGCAAAATTGAGTTCATTTTATCTTAAAATATGCCCTTTTTTCCCTGGTTAATGCTTTGTGTTTTTTCTTAAAACATCCATAGTAATTGACATGCTTTCTGGTAAAACCATATCAGAAAAGTACATTGAATCTTCTGGAACACTTTCTTGCTGATAAATATGATTTATATTTCCATCAGCACTTGCCCAAATATTCCCAGATACCAGTTTCCTATTCAGGGAGCAGCTATATAAAATGGTATCAACTCTATGACCTAAAAACCTCTTTCCAAACATTCAGGCTTTTGCTCCTGGCGTCATATAAAAAGTATTGCTAGAAAGGTAGAAATCCCTCTCTCTAAGGAAACTGAAGCTGTTATGAAATAAGATAACAGCTTCTTGGATACAATAGTGTGAAAATAGATACAAAATTGTTCATTCTTCTTCCTGCAACCACGGCTAGATTACCCTGATGTTAGGTATGGTTTTATGCCCTGATTGAGTCACAGAGTAGGGAAGTGTTGAGCACTACTTCTAAGCCTGATCCATGACACTTTCTGTACACAATTCTTATGCTTTTCCCCCCTTTCTGTGAACATGCTCCAATATCATGAAAGCCCAAGTGTTGAAATATGCAAAATCTAAAGATGAAAGAAAATTGATTTTTAAATCACCACTGAGAGGAAAGATGTGAGCCAGTTGGGAGCAGCTAGTTATGGAATTTACCTAAGTGATAAGTGAACTCCTTTCTTGGTTGAGTCTTTGTACATTTATTTATTATAGCAGCTGGCACATAAGCTTTTGCCAAAATTGGTAACTGGAATGTCTTGCTGTCTTTACAGTCAACTAAAGTATGTGACATTGGCTTAATGGTTGGCTGACAGGCGGTAAGAAAACAGAGATTACAAGATGTAAAGCTGAAGATCTCTGTTTCATAATAGCAAAATGTTCAGTAAAATTTACTGAAAAAGCTACAGAAAAATTTGAAAATAGACTGTGTGCCTATTGAGCCTGACTTTGGAAGGGGATATTAATACACATATACTGTGTGATAGCTATGGTTGGCAGCAAAGTATTAAAAGGAAAAAAAAACACCAAGAAACAACTGACTAGTTTTCAAACATAGATAAGAGTTGAGAGAATATGGAAATAAAGAAAAGTACAGGGTTGGAAAAGCCTTCAACCAGTTCTGAATCAAAGTAAAAAGAAAAGAGACAGGATGGGACTTAATGACAAATGCATAGTAAGATTTTTTAGTTGAACAAGTGCCTTCATCAAAATGGCAAAGAATAGCCAAAACAATCGTCAGCAAAAGAAACAAAGCGGGAGGCATCTCACTTCCAGACTGTAAACTTTACTACAAGTTTACAATAATCAAAACTGCCTGATACTGGTACAAGAACAGGCATATACACCAAAGGAACACAATAGAGACTCTGGAAGCAAAACCTCAATTTCTCAACCAACTTATCTTCAAGAAAGCCTCCACCAACAACCACTGAGAAGAGTAGAGCCTTTTCAGTTAATGATGTTGGGAAAACTGACTGACCACATGCAGAATAATAAAACAGGCCCCCACCTATCAACATAAACAAAAATCAACTCTAAAGGGAACAAAGACCGAAACATAAAACCCCAAACTATAAGAATCTTAGAAAATGCTAGAGACACCCTTACAAAAATTGAAATTGGCAACAAATTGCTAATCAAAACCTCAAAAGTCTATACCAAAAGTGATAATATAGACAAGTGGGACCTCATCAAACTGAAAAGCTTCTTCAAAGCAAAAGAAACCATCAAGAGTGTGGGGAGACAGCCCATAGAATGGTAAACAATATTTGCCAAAAGTATATCTGACAAAAGCCTAACATCTAGGATCTACAAGGAACTCAGTGGTGTCAAAAGAAAAAAACACAGTTGACCTGTTCAAGATAGAGATGGAGATGGTCAGAGTGCATGATTCTCCACATAAATGAACAGGTGCAAAGACAAGTATTCACTCTAGGGTGTCATCCAAAGGATGTGTAAATATCTGACTGAGGGGAGACATGGCGAGAAAAGACATGAGCTCACCTGCTTAGGCAGCGGCCCTGCACAGTTGCTGTGACCCCAGCCCGCTCTACAGACCAGAAGCAGGCACCATCTCTGCAGTATCACCCAGAAAGGAACAAGAAAAAGGAATAAACCAGCAAGGATCACCTGTGACCGGTACCTCCTGCTGCTGCAGCCTTTGTCTCAAATCAAACACCAGCAACGGGAACTGCGAGAAAATATACCAGAGAAATCCATCTGGAGTCCCAGTCAAGGAGATCCAGATGCTCCAGCCTCCAACTGAAGCATTTACAGTCTGCTGCTACAGCCAAAGCCAGCCCCAGATTACAGTGAATTTTAAAGTGACCCAGTACCGTTTCTTCCAGGTCCATAAGATGTGTGAGTCAGGTGGGCAACATTCTGAACAACATGGAAAGAGAGAGCTGACCATTAGTAGACCAGCTGGGAGCAGTTCTCAGCCTGCCCGCAAACACACAGGGTGAAAACAGGGTCAGATTTGAAGCATTTGCTGTCTGGGCTGCAACCTAAGAACCCAGCTCACAGTGGATAAGTGGTGATGAGTTTTAGAGTGACCCTGCCACCTTTCCCCAGTGATTTGTGAGAAGTGTGACTCGGGCAGGCAACATTTTGTGCAGCACACATGGAGAGGGCTAAACATAGGTAGAGGCACCTTCCAGCCTTCCCCCAAATGCAGAGGTGAATAGTGGGAAATATTTAGAAGTTGGAAACTCCTCCCTTCTGAAATCCTTCCTCTCTGCTGTGAACTAAGAGAAGTAGTGCTTGGGTCATGTCTACAAGAAACCCAAAGTCTTGAAACTGCCGAAAGAGAATGCTCAAGGATTACAAAAGGTTTTTGGGTTTGTTTTTGTTTGTTTGTTTTTTTAATTTGTACATGATTCTATTTACTTTATATATAAATAGCTTGTTAGGAATGGGCCATTTCATTTTATTTTACCCCTTCTCTTTTTCCTTTCTTTCCAATAAGGGTGTATATGAGTGTGAAAATTTCCTCATATTATTGGTTTTAGTTTCCTTGGGGGTTTTGTTTGTTTGTGTGTTTTTTTTCTTTCTTTCTTTTTTTGTTTTTGATTTTTATTTTGTTTTGTTTTTCCTGTATTAGTTTGGTTTTTTCCTTCTTCTTTCTTTTCCTCTCTCTTTTTGCTT
This sequence comes from Carlito syrichta, assembly GCF_000164805.1. Classification (NCBI taxonomy): domain Eukaryota; kingdom Metazoa; phylum Chordata; class Mammalia; order Primates; family Tarsiidae; genus Carlito; species Carlito syrichta. The sequence continues at coordinate 349,553 of NW_007253298.1, forward strand.
GTCTCCCTGTTTTTCTGTCTGTATCTTTTTCCTTCTTTCCTTTGTTCTCTCCATTGTCATCTTCTCTACATTCTCCTTTATTAACTCCTTTCCTTTTCGTAATGTTATTTTGTACCCATTGTATGGACATACTATAAGCTGTTTGCACCCAGGGGAGATACATACCTTCTCATTGTATGGACATACTATAAGAAGTGGATCCCTGGGGTCCCACATACCAATCAGCAAACATTGTGATCTACAGATAACTTTTGAATTCTAGCACTCCCAATACACCTCATTAAAATGTCAAATCTGCAATGGAGTAACATAGCTCCCCACATCTAACCCAGCTCCAAAAACAAACTAGTTGAGAGACTTTACCCAAGGGAGAATAGGGGAGTTGAGCAAAAAGAAGTGAAAATTACTCCTTTTCTAATTGAGCAATGAAAGTAAAGGAAAAAGAAAAACCCATTATACATGAAGAAAAATCAAAGAGGAAACACAGGCGCCACACAAAATCCAAAGAGTATAGTCTATGAGTATACAGACTTCAGAACTCAAACAATGACAGGCATCCAGATTGACTGGTCTCATACCACAAATGCAGAGATCAAGGAATGGTTGGAAATGATGAACAAGAACCAAGAAAAGCAATATGAAAACATGAAAGAACTAATGGCTGAGATGCAAACTATAAAGAATACAGTAAATGAAATAAATAATAATTCTACTGACAAGTATGGAAGTAGAATTAACCAGGCAGAAGAAAGAATCTCAGAAATTGAAGACCAAAGTCTGAAACTAACCCAATCGGTTAAAAACATCCTCAGCCATAAATCAAGTATAAACAAATTTCATAAGATCAAAGTACTGCCATGCACCTTCTCAGACCACACTAATATATATATATATATATCAACACCAACAAGGATCCCCAAAAACCCACAAAGACAGGGACACTAAACAGTACAATGCTGAACATCTCCTGGGTCAACATGGAAATCAGAGAAGAAATTAAGTAATTCCTAGAAACAAATGAAAATGAATAAATGTCTTACCAAAACCACTGGAATGCCATGAAATCACTACTAAGAGGGGAATTCATATCTCTATTAGCACATACAAATAAAATGGTAAGATCATAAGTTAACAGCCTAACAAGTCACCTAAGGGAAGTGGAAAAACAAGACTACCAAAACCCTAACTTCAGCAGATCACCAAAATAAAAGCCCAAATACAAGACATAGAAGACTAAAATATCATAGAAAAAAATCAATGAAGAAAAAAAACTGATTCTTCTAAAAGATAAACAATATCAATGGAGCCCTAACCAGATTGACAAAGAAAAAGAAGGAAAAAGACCAAATAAACACAAACACAAACACAAAAGATCAAGTCACAACTAATCCTGAAGAAATACAAAACATTATCAGAGGTAATAACTGTTTGGAAACAAACTCGAAAACCTAAATGAGATGGATGAATTTCTGACATCACACAACCTACCAAGATTTGAAAAAAAAGAAATTGAGACCCTTAATAGACTGATAGTAACCCAGGAAATTGATTTTGTCATAAGAAAGCTACCTACCAAAAAAAAAAAAAAAAAGTCCTGGACCACACTGTTTTCCAGCAGAATTCTACAAAACATATGAGGAAGAACTGATGCCAATCCTATTGAAAGTATTCCAGACAATTCAGAAAGACAGAACTCTACCCAAATCATTTTATGAAGTTAATATCACATTGATATCCATACCAGGTAAAGATCCAACAAAGAAAGAAAACTACAGGCCAATTTCCTTGATGGACATAGATGCAAAATTCTCAACAAGATTCTCGCAAACTGAATCCAACAACACATCTCAAAAATCATCCACCATGACCAAGTAGGTTCCATCCCCAGGATGCAGGGCTGGTTCAACATCCACAAGACAATAAACATGATTAAATTCATTAACAGATGTAAAAAAGAGAATTATATAATTATATTATTAGATGTGGAAAAAGCTTTCAATAAAATCCAACATCATTTCTTGATAACAAACCCTCAAGCATCTAGCCATAGATGGAACATACCTCAAAATAGCAAAAACTATCTATGATAAACCCACAGTCAACATACTGCTAAACAGACCGAAATTGGACCATTTCCCCTGAAAACTGGAGCAAGACAATGCTGTCAACTCTCACCCCTCCTGTTCAACATAGTGTTGGAAGTCCTAGCTAGAGCAATTAGACAAGAGAAGGAAAACAAGGGTATCCAAATAGGAAAAGAAGGGGTTAAGTTATCTTTCTTTGTGGATGACATGATACAATACCTTGGAAAACCAAGAGAATCTGTCAATAATCTTCTTACACTGATAAAGGACTTTGACAGAGTCTCAGGGTATAAAATTAATGTGCAAAAAACAGCTGCCTTCTTATACACTACAAATAAACAGACAGAAATAAAAAAGAATTCCTTGTTATCTTCCTATCCATAAAAGTGAAAGACCATTACAATGAGAACTACAAAACATTGCTTAAAAAAGTCCAAGAAGACACAAACAAATGGCAAAATATTCCATGTTCATGGATTGGAAGAATTAACATTATTAAGATGCCCATCCTACCAATGGCAATCTACAGATTTAACACAACACCAATTAAAGCACCAACATCATTTTTCTCGGACCTGGAAATAGCAATACAGAAATACATATGGAAATATAAAATACAATAGCCAAAACAATCCTTAGCAAAATAAACAAAATAGGATGTATCACACTTCCAGTCTTCACACTCTACTATAAAGCTACAATAATCAAAACAGCATGATATTGGTACAAGAACAGGCATATAGACTAATGGAACAGGATAGAGACTCTGGAAGCAAAACCTCAATTTCTCAACCAACCCATCTTCCACAAAGCCTCCACTGACAACCAATGGGGAGAGTAGAATCTCTTCAGTAAATGTTGCTGAGAAAACTGGCTGACCACATGCAAAAGACTGAAACAGGACTCCTACCTATCACCATACACAAAAATCAACTCTATATCGATCAAAGACCTACACATAAAACCTCAAACTATAAGAACCCTAGGAGAAAATGTAGGAAACACCCTTACAGAAATTGAAATAGGCAATCAATTCCTGATCACCTCCCCAAAAGTGAATGCCATAAAAGATAAAAGGACAAAGCCACCCAAAACACTATCCTGAAGTCTTCCCTCAGTTCTTGGCTCAGAGTAAACATATCAGCCTGGACAGGCAGTTTCATGTATTTATGGGGAAGAATGGGTGATAAATAGTACACAAATAACTCCACCCCACTCCCTACCCTCATAAATGTGAGTGAGCTGGCTGTATCTGTTGAGGCAAAGACAATACAACAAGGAAGCAGGGGAATTCAGTGCAGGATCCCCTAGTGTCAGGCAATCTTGTGATCAATCATTCCTGGGGCCAGAAAACTGAGGAAGTAGGTTCATAAATGGACCCTTTTGCTTTCTCTTCTTTCTCAGGAACACATGTGATTCTTAGGTTTGGAAGTTTTACATTATCACACATTTCTTGGAGACATTTTTCTGTTCTTTTAATTTTTTTCTTTATTGTCATCTCATTGTGTTAATTCAAAAGCTTAGTTTTCAAGTTCTGAGATTCTTTCTTCTGCTTGTTGTAGTCTACTGTTAAAAATTTCCACTGTACCTTGTACTTCCCTAAATGCTTCTTTCATTTCCAGAATTTCAGCTTTTTTTTTTAAAGGTGTCTATTTATTTGGAGAATCTTTCATTCATGTCCTCAATAGCTTTTTAAATTTCTTTATGTTGGTTTTCAATTTCATCCTGAAGTTCATTGATGAATTTTGTAATCAGCTTTTTAAAATTTATGTCTACAGTTTCAAAAATTCATTTTGGTTAGGTTACACTGCTGATGAGTTGGTGTGGTCTTTTGGGGGGTGTTAGAGAACTCTGCTTTTCATATTGTCAGAATTATTTTTCTGGTTTCTTCTCATTTGGGTAGACGATTTCTTCTTATTTGAGGTTGGCAGGGGGCCGACAGAGGCACTGTGGGATTCCCTGTATTGCCTTAATGTGGTGGTATTCTCAGTTGCTTATTGTGGCAGTTAAGTACTGTGTAACTGCACTGATTTATGGCATCCTGAGTGGCTGGAGTGACTTGTAAAGTTTTGTTAGCCAGCAGAGAATGAGAAAGTTGTCCTCAGATGGTCCATGTAGCATCTGAGAGGAAACTAACAGGTGCAATGCAATCATTCTCAGAGAATGAAACTTGCTATCTTAAAAACAGGCATAAAGAAAGGCTAGAAAAGTCTACCACTGACAGGTTGGTGTGTTTAGTGGATAAAGGAACATTGCAGACACAAATGTCTTAGGTTGAATGGTAAAATTAGAAATGGGCCTATCTGCCTTTCAAAATAAAAGATAGAAAAGAATTCAAAATTTTCTGTGGTTCTTGGATATAGGTGCTCACAAGATACTATATCTAGGTCCCTTTAGAGAAAAAAGTTAAGCAGATGATATCTGGAGATTTTGGGACAAACGCATGACCTGTGGTACTTAGCTGCTTGTGGTGAATATCTATTTGCCAATGGGTAGGGTGTTTGGGGCCATTTGGGATGCTGGTGACTATAACTACCACTACTGTGTCATCATAGGCATTGACATTTTAGTTGCTTGAGGCACAGAATATCACTACTACTGGAAGGGGGATGCACCATAACAGCTAAGAATTTGAGCCATAACAATGGGGCATACCCTTTCCTCTCTGCCATCTAAACTTACCCAATTGCTTATTCACAAAAAGCATGCTGAATAACAACTGAAGAAAATTGCATTGCTTTGTTAATTTAAAACATGTTGCAAACTACCCTGTCACAATGCAATAGCCCAGTTTGGCTGGTCATAAAAGCCTTCTGAAAAAATGAACAATGGACTACTGCAGACTAAATGCTAAGATCATTTGGGTTTGAAGTCAAACTACATTCTAGATGCAGTCAAACAAAATGTTTAACCCTGAGAAGACTAAGATGGCCAACATGATGGATTTAGAGTGAATTTCTCCTACAGAGTAAACCAAGATAGAGAGAGCTTCCTCAACCCCCAGCAAGAAACGATTTCCTTGAGTCTCCAAAGGAGTGATAATAACCACCTAGAACAAAGAAGAAAAAAATGTATTGAACTAGGTTGAAACTGGCCAGATTTTTGCTTGCAACAGGATAGTCCACCGCAGCCTCTGGATGCAGAGAAGAAGGTTAATAAGGAGAATTGGGGATTTTTTTTTTCTCCTGTTGTGAACCCTCAGGGACCCAAGAGTCTTATGGAATCTCGGTCTCTCACAGGAAACTCCTTTGCCAGAGCTGTATTCTGCCATGAAGTGATGCAGGAAAAATACCTTGAGCTGTGCCAGCCACCATTTCCCAGGAACTCAAACCTTGCAGGGAAGAGTGGCTGCCTTCTAGCCATCTTGGGAGGAATAGACCCCAAGGGCAAACTCCCCAGTTTCTGGTTGGACAGATTGCCTGAAAACACCTGAGGCCCTGAAGGTAGCTGTAACTTGACATTCAGATCAGAGATTGTCTGAGGCCATGGTAAGAGCTGAGTGGGATGCACTACCATAGCAACCTCTCACTCCCCTTATGAAGTCTCCTGGGCCTGCTCTGTACAGCACAATACTGCAGTAATCTGGGACTTCCTCTTAAGGTGGCTAAGAGAGTGCATTTGTGGGGTGCTTCAGCTTTTTCCCTGCACTACCGCCAAAGGCTAAAAAAAGACAGAGAAGTTGGGAAACCCCAGAGGTTTGTTTGCCCTTTGCCCTAGGCTGGCTGAACACTTCTTTAAAGCAACACTCACCAAGAAGAAACCCAGCAGATAGGATTGCAGCTGGCTTCCTTGCACAAGTGCCACCTTCTGTCTGAAGGCCAATAGTACCACCAACCAAATCAGATACAATATCTCAGCTTTGGGGAGGTTTTGATCCCAAAAGCCAGCTAACAAAACTTTCCAAACTACTCTGGCCACTCAGAATTCCATGAGTCAGTGTAGATACACAGCACTAGGCTGCCACAGCAATCAACTGAGAAACTCACAACACCAAGGCAATATATAACCAAGGGAACCCTACAGTGCCTATGTCAGCCCCTCACCAACCTCAAAGAAGAATAAATCTTCTGTACAAATGAGAATAAGCTAGAAAAATAATTCTGACAATATGAAAAAACAGAGTTCTCTAATGTCTCTAAAAGACCACACCACTCTTCAGCAATGAACCCTAACCAAAATGAAATTTTTGAAATTCCAGGCATCAAATTCAAAGATTGATTATAAAATTCATCAATGAACTTCAGGATGAAATTAAAAACCATTATAAAGAAATTTTAAAATCAATTCAAGACATAAATCAAAAAGTTTCCAAAGAGATAAACACCTTAAAAAAATAAAACTTGAAATTCTGGAAATTGAAGAAGCATTTAGGGAAGTACAATATGCAGTGGAAAGTTTTAAAAGTAGACTAGAACAAAGCGAAAAAAGGATATCAGAACTTGAAGACAAAACTTTTGAATTCACCCAAACAACAATAAAGACAAAAGAATCAAGAGATTAGAAAAAAAGTCCCCCAAAATGTGGAATTTTTTTAAATGCCCAAACCTAAGAATCATAGGTGTTTCTGAGAAAGAAGAAAAAGCAATAGGTTAGGAAAACTTATTTGAGAAAACACTGGAGGAAAATTTATTTGACCTTAAAAGAGGTCTAAACAGCCAGAATAAGGAACCCAAAGAACCCCCAGAAGATTCATTGCAGAAAGACTTTGCATAATCATCCAGTTATGCAAAGTTAAAATTAGGGAAATAATTTTAAGAGAACTGAGACAAAAGTGTCAAATAACTTACAAAGGTAAATCTATCAGATTCACAGCAGACTTCTCAGAAAAAAATTCTTATAAACCAGAGGGGACTGTGGTCCCATCTCCAATATCCTCAGACAGAATAATTGTCAGTAAAGGATCTTATATCCTGCCAGACTAAATTTCATGAATAAATGAAAAAGTCCTTTGCAGAAAAGCAAACAATGAAGGGATCTGTCACCACTAGATCAGCTATACAAGAAATACTTACAGGAGTTCTAAATATAAAAAAAAAGAAAAAGAAAACAATTGAAAATACACCAGTAGAAAAAAGCTGGAAATCATAAAGTTTACAGGGCTTATGGAAAACCAACACAACAGAGAAAATAAAACATACAGAAAACAATATGATGAATAAAATAGTACCATACATATCATTATTAACTCTGCATGTAAATGCTCTCAATGCCCCACTGAAAAGATATAGACCGGCAGAATGAATGAAAAAATATAACCCAAATATCTACTGCCTTCAAGAGACCCACTTAGCTCACAAAGACTCCTATAGACTCAAAGTAAAGGGGTGGGAAAAATTATTCCACATAAATAGAAACCCAAAATGAGCAGGAGTAGCAATTTTTAAATCAGATAAAACAGACTACAAATTAACAACAGTAAAAAAAGAAATGATGGCTATTATATAATGATAAATAGATCAATCAAACAAGAAGATATAACATTTTCAAATATGTATAAGTCTAACACCAGAGCCCCCAGCTTTACAAAACAATTCTACTAGACCTAAAAAAAAAAAAAAAAAAAAAAAGAGAGAGAGAGAGAGATAAACAGAAATACAATAAAAGTGGGAAACTTCAACATTCCACTGACAGCAATAAACAGATTATCAAAGCAGAAAGTGAACAAAAAAAAACACTGAAATTAAACAGGACTCTAGAAGAAATGAGACTAACAGACATGTACCAAAAATTACATCCCAAATCTACAGAATATACACTTTTCTTTTCATCACATGGAGCATTATCCAAGATAAATCATATGATAGGCCACAAACCAGGTATCAACCAATTTTTTAAAAATTGAAATCAGAGTAAACACCTCTTAGACCATAGTGGAATAAAATTTGAAATTACTCCAAGAAGAACTCTTGAAACCAAACAAAAACATGGAAGTTGTATAATTTCCTCCTGGATGATTCCTGAGTCAACAATAACATCAAGTTGACAATTTAAAAATCCCTTGAAACAAATGACAGCAATGAAACAGATTATCAAAACCTCTGCCACACAGTCAAAGTTGTGCCCAGAGGAAAATTTATAGTACTTAAGCCCTACATTAACAAAACTGAAAGATCACATATCAACAACTTAATATCACACCTTAAGGAACTAGAAAAATATAAATAAACCAAACCCAAATCTAGAAGAAAATAAATAACAAAGATCAAAGCAGAACTAAGTGAAATTAAAATTTTAAAGAATACAAAAGATCAATAAAAAAATTTCTTCTTTGAAATGATAAACAAAATTGATAGACAGCTAGCTAGAGTAAATAATAAATGAAGAGAGAAGACTCAAATTAGCGCAAAGTACAAATTAAAAAGGAGACATTACAACTGATATGGCAGAAATTCAAAAGTTTATCCAAGACTATTATGAATACCTCCATGCAAGCAAACTAGACAACCTAGAGAAAAGAAATACATTCTTGGAAAGATACAATACCCTAACCTTGAACCAGGCAAGAATAGAAACCCTGAACAGACCAATAATAAGTAGCAAGATTGAAGAAGTAAATACTAATGCCCCAATAAAAAAAGTTCAGGACCTGACGGATTCATAACTGAATCAATGCCCTTATAAAAGAAACCCCCAAAAAGATTTCTTGTCCCTTTCACCATGTGAAGACACAGTGGGCAAGGATGGCTTTCTGTTAAACAGGAAGTAGATTTTCACCGGGTATTCAATCTGCTGGCACCTTGATGTTGGACTTCCTGACCTCTTAGAACTTCGATAAATAAATTCCTGTTATGTATGATCCATCCAGACTATGGTATTCTGTTACTGCAGCCTGAAGAAACTGAGACAATGAATTAAGTTTATATTCAGGATACAAAAATATTTTGAAAATTCTATACAGAAGAATTTGTGTCAGAAATAAGATAAGAAAATTTGGTAAACAGAGATATAATCAGCATATGGAACATACTTCAAGGACAATCACATTCTTGGGCATAAATCAAATGTGGACAAATTTCAAAAGATCAAAAGAATACCATGCATCTTCTCAGATCACAGTGGAATAAAAATAAATATCATCACCAACAAGATCCCTCCAAAGCATACAGACAGGGAAACTCAACAGCATGCTGTTAGAAAAATTTTGTGTCAACACAGAAATCAAGACAGAAATAAAAAGATACCTGAAAACAAAGAAAAGCACAGACACATCTTATCAGAATCTCTGGGATGCTATAAAAGCAGTATTGAGAGGAAAATTCATAGCATTGCATGCACACATCAAGAAAAGAGAAAGAACACAAGTAAACAACCTAATATCACACCTCAGGGATCTGGAGAGGCAAGATCACCTAAATCCAGACTTTAGCAGAAGAATCCAGTTCACCAAGATAAAAATCAAATTGCAGGGTATAGAAGACTAAAGTATCATAGAAAGAATAAACAAGACAAAAAGCTGGTCTTTGAAAAGATAAATAAAGTTAATGGATCCCTGGCCTGATTGACTTTAAAAAAAAAAACAGAGAGAATGTCTAAAAAAACACAATTAGAAATGCAAAAGGTAAAGTTACAACTGATCCAGAAGAAATTCAAAAGATTATTGGAGATTACTATAAAAACCTATATACAAACAAACGAAAAAACCTAAAGGAAATGAAGGACTTCCTGACATCACACAGCCTCCCAAGGTTGAAGCAGGAAGAAATTGAAACTTGAAATAAACCGATAACAATCCAGAAAATTGACTCACTCATAAGAAACCAACTTACCAAAAAAAATCCCAAACTTAGATGACTAATCAGATGAATTCTACAAGACATACAAGGAGGAGCTGATACCAATCTTATTGAAAGTATTCTAGGCAATTGAGAATGATAGAAGAAAACATCATACCGATACCCAAGCCTGTTTAAGACCCAACAAGGAAAAACGATTACAGGCAAATCTTCTTGATGAACACAGAAGCAAAAATCTCAACAAGACTCTAGCAAATTGAATCCAACAACATACCTCAAGGATCATCTACTGTGACCACCACGGGCTTTCTTCCTGGGATGCAGGATTGGATCCACATTTGCAAGACCATAAACATAATTCAGCACTTTAGCCAATATAAAGCCAAAAACCATATGATAATATTATCAGTTGTAGAAAAACCATTTGACAAAATCCAGCATCCCTTATTAATAAGAACGCTTGAGCATCTAGACATAGAAGAAACATTTCTCAAAACAGTAAGAGCCATCTATGATAAACCCAGGGGAAAAATGTTGCTCAATAGGCAGATGTTGGAAGCATTTTCCCTAAGAATGGGAACAAGACAAGAATGCTCACTCTCACCCCTCCTGTTCAACAGAGTGCTGGAAGTTCAAGTCAGAGATATCAAGTAAGAGAAGGAAATCAGGAATATCCAAATTGGAAAAGAGAAATGTAAGCTATTCTACTTTGCAGAGGATATGATTATATACCTCAAAAACCATAGGGAGTCTGTTAAAATCCTCCTCACACTGATAAACAATTTTGGTAAAGTCTTATGACACAAATTCTATGTGCAAAAGACACTTGCATTTCTGTACACCTGCAACAAGCAGTCACAGAACAACAACAACAACAACAAAAAAGGCACAATCCCATTCACAATAGTCACAAACAAAATGAAATACCTTGGCATCCACCTAACCAGAGAAGTGAAAGACCTTTATAATGATATATACAAAATGCTATTCAAAAAATCAAGGATGACACAAACAAATGGAAAAATGTTCCATGCTCATGGATTAGAAGAATCAACATTGTCAAGATGTCCATCCTACCTAAAGCAATGTACATATTCAGTGCAACACTCATAAAGTTACATCATTTTTCTCAGACTTGGAAGCAATACAGAAATCATATGGAAGTCAAAAATAGCACAAATAGTCAAAACAATCCTCAGCAAAAGGAACAGAGTGGTAGGTAACACACTTCTAGGCATTATTACAGGGCTACAGCAAAGAAAACAGATTTGTATTGGGACAAGAATAGAAACATAGACCAATGGAACAGTACAGATAGTCTGAAAGCAAAAACACAGTCTCTCAACCAACTCATCTTTGACAAAGTCACCAATAGTAATCATTGAGGCAAGAAGGCAATATTTAGCAAATGGTGCTGGGAAAACTGACTGATCACATGCAGAAGAATGAAATTGGACCCCTACCTATTGCCATATAAAAAAATCAACTCAAAATGGATCAAAGACTCAAACATAAAAACTCAAATTATTAGAAAACATAGGAAACACTCTTATGCATATCAGAGTAGGTAAGGGATTCTTGACCAAGTCCCTAATAGCGAATGCCATAAGAGGTAAGATAGACAGGTGGGACCTCATCAAACTAATAAGCTTTTGCATAGCAAAAGAAAACATCAAGATTGTAAAGAGACAACCCACAGAACTAGAAAAAATATTTGAAACTTATGCATCTGACAAAGACTTTACATCAAGGATCCACAAGGACCTCAAACAAAGGGAAGGAAAAACAATCCCATTAAAAAGTGGGCAAAGGACATGAACAGACACTTCTTAAAAGACAAATTACAAACAGCCAACAGACATATGAAAAAAATGCTCAGCCTCACTAATCATAAGACAAATGCAAATCAAAACTGCAATGAGATGCTACCTAATCTGGTAAGCATGGCCATCATCAATAAATTAAAAAACACAGCCTTGACCTGCTGGACTCAGGTGTTTCTTCTACCTCAGCCTTTCAAGTAGCTGCAACTATAGGCATGCACCACCATACCCAATTATTTTTTGATTTGTTGTAGGAATGAGGTCTCATCAAGTTACTCATGCTGGTCCTGAATCCCTGAACTCAGGCAGTCCTCTTGCTCCCAACTCTCAAAGTGCTGAGATTACAGGTGGGAGCCACGATCTGGATGACAGAATGATACTCCAACTCAAAAGAAAAAAACAAATGTTAAAAGAAGCTGACCTCCTAAAAATGTTTTTTTTGAAAAACCAACTTTATCATTTTAAAAATTCAATGATCAAGGAGATGCAAATTAAAACTACACTGAGATACCACCTAACTCCAGTCAGAATGGCAATTATCAACAACTCAGAAAATAACAGATGCTGAAGAGGATGTGGTGAAAAGAGAACACTTCCACACTGTTGGTGGGAGTGTAAACTAGTGCAACCTCTGTGGAAAGCAGTGTGGTGAGTCCTAAAATCTCTAAATATTGACCTGCCATATGACCCCGCAATCCCCCTGCTGGGAATATACCCTGAATAATTCAAATCACTCTATAAAAAAGATACCTGCACACATATGTTTATCGCAGCATTGTTCACAATAGCCAGAACCTGGAAGCAACCATGCTGTCCATCAAAAGAGGACTGGATTTAAAAAATGTGGTACATATACATGATGGAATACTACTCAGCCATAAAAAAGAACAAAATCATGAATTTCGCAGAAACCTGAATGGAACTAGAGTTTATAATACTGAGTGATCTCTCACAGAAACAAAGATCTGAGTATCACATGTTCTCACTCATAAGTGGACCTTGAACATCTATCGTAATACTATAAGAAAGGATTGACAGTGGTGGGAAACTATGGGGGAGGGGCAGGGAGGGGAAGGGAGTTGGGATTAACAGTAGTCAATGTCTGTCTGGGGACGGAGGGACACCCCTTATCAACAAGGGTGGCTGAATGATGCATATGTGTTTACCTAACCCTTAACTGTACCCCACAATTTTAAAATAAAAAATATGTTAAAAAATATTATACTTAAATAAATAAATAAATAAATAAATAAAAATTCAATGAGACTTAAAAAATTTTTTTTTTAATAACTTAAAAAACAACAAACAACAGATTCTGGTGTTGTGCAGAGAAAAGGACATACTTCTGCCTTGTGGGTGGGAGTGCAAGCTAGTTCAATCTCTATGGAAAGCAATGTGTTGATTCCCAAAATAGCTAAAAATTGACCTTTCATACAATCCAGAGATCACTCTCCTGGGAATATACCCAGAGGAACAAATCATTCTATAAAAAAGACACTACTTGCACATGCATGTTTATTGATGCTCTATGCACAATAGTAAAAGCATGGAACCAATCCTACTACCCATCAAAAGTAGACTAGATAAAGAAAATGTGGTACCTATACATCACAGAGCATTACACAGTCATAAAGAAGAACAAAATCATGGTCTTCACAGCAAATTGGATAGAGTTAGAGACCATAATACTTAGTGATCTATTGCAAAAACAAAGAATTGAATACCATATATTCTCACTCATAAGTGGGCCCTGAACACTAGTCACATTAGCATAAGGGAGGGATTGGCAGTTGCTGGACACTGCTAGGGAAGGGACAGAGGGATGAAGGCAGAAGGCAAATGACAACACAAAGATGTCCTGGTCTTCTACCAGAGGGAGTGAGGTCCAGTTAGAAGCCCAAACTTCACTTGTATGCAGACTACCTATGTAGTTAATCCTTACTTGTACCCCACATCTCTATAATAAAATACAATTTTCTAAAAAACATAATATGTTATGTTGCAACGTAATATTTGTGACATCCTCAAAATCAATGTTATTAATGGGTGCAATGGAAATTGTTTGCTTTTAAATTTAACATTTCATTTCTCCTTCCTCTATTTTAAATCATTAAAAATGTCAAAGTGAGCAAAATAGCTATTTTTAAACAGAGCAGTATAAAACTATGTGTTTCTAAGTGTTTGTTGCTATACTGCTGGACACCTTAAATACTCTCAGTAAGCATTATTTATTAATCTGGCTTAAACATGCTGTCATTGGAGTGCACACTGTTCCATCCTTTCCAGTATCTGTCTTCTCCATCTTGAGCTTCAGTGCAGGATGATCTGCCATGAATGCAAAGCTAATTTGTTTTATTTATTTATTTGTTTGTTTGTTTGTTTACATATAATAGCTTCCAGGACAAATCAATGGAAGTACAGTTTTTCAACCCAGTGAAAGAAGTATTAAAATTAACAAGGCAGGGCCAAGTGCAGTGTCTCAAGCCTGTAATCCCAGCACTTTGGGAGGCTGAGATGAGAGGACAGTCTTAGCTCAGTGGTTTCAAGACCAGCCTGAACAACTTGGTGAGATCTCATTTCTACAATCAATTGAAAAGTTAGCCAGTCATGGCAGTCCACACTTGTAGTTCCAGTTACTAAGAAGGCTGAGGTGGAAGGATTGCCTGAGCCCAGCAGGTCGAGGCTATGTGGCCGTGAGCATGCCACTGCACTCCAGCCTGGGCAACAAAGTGAGATTACTACTCAAAAAAAAAAAAAAAAAAAAATTAGCGGGGCCACAGATTGGATATACTTGGTGCTATGGTAGGAACATATGTGTCCCTCCAAAGTTCATACCCTGGAACTTAAACCGCAAGGTGATGGTTTTAAGAGGTTGGGTTTCTTGGCAACAAATTAAGTCTTGAGTGATCTTCTGTCATTAATGGTATTAGTGTCATTACAAAGAGTATTCAGAGAACTGATTGACCTTCTGTCACTTCTGCCATATTAAGACACAATAAAGTATAATTTTGGAATTAAGGAATAGCTCTCACCACACAATGAATCTACTAACACCTTGATCTTGGACTTCCCAATCTCCAGAGCTGGAGAAATACATTTCTACCTTTTATAAATTACCCAGTCTGTAGTATTTTGTTATAGCAGCAGGCACAGGTTAAGACACTTGGTAAATGTAGTAGTGGCCCCATGCATATGTTTAGAAAATGCTTATTAAATCACATTAAGAAAAAGAAGAACATAGTGAAGTTTCTACTGCTGTAAATGCTAATACTCTATTTTGATTTGAAATCTAGCAATGAAAAGAAACTAAAAATAGGTGTATATATATTTGAATTATATGTCATGAAATAAACTATCCACACACAGCATAGACATTAATTAAAAGATGCTTAATGCATTAGTTAATTTGTTATATCATACACAAATCAGTTTAGTGTCGCTGTAAAACCGTTTAAGAATTTAAATACAATGTGTCTTAAACAATGTAACATACGTCTCTGAATATTTTCAGGTGTTCAGGAAGAACTATACTTACTCTGATTGTCTGATGACTCTTTTACCAAATACAGGAGAAATATTTTACCATTAAAATGTCTTTATTTTACATGATCCTAGAGTATTTCATAGCTTTGGTGCATCTTTATATATGTATTATTATCACAAGTGACTTTTGCAGGTACTGTATTTCTGCATTTGAAGATTTTCCATATGTAATATGTACTTAATTAATGGCATTCCTCAGTTCTATCATTTGTGGTAATTTCTGTAACTTATTCCTTATGAATGACAAGAGATCTCTATATGATAGTTAGAGAACTATTTATTTAAATCTCATTAGTAGAATTGCCTATAAGTTGAAAATTTTCACTGTTACAATTTCTCAAAAGAATAGTATGTAAATTCACACTGATTATATAAGATTTTAGTATTTGTAAATTTCAATAATTAACTATTATACTTTACATCTGGTATAAAATGTGAATATTGTGAATGTTTATTATATTTTAATCTAGAAACTAAAAGTTAGAAAGTTGTATGTCATATTTTGTGCTCTGTTCATATCTGTACAACTTTAAGACATAGTAATTGAAGCTTACTGCTTTCAGTGCTACAGTCATCAATATAGTTCTATTATTTTTCACTACAAAATTTGTTTCTAATACTTTCCGTCTTTGAGTTATACATTCTGAATTATACTATAAAGTTTAAAGAATACTATCTTGAAATAATAGTCCATCAATTTTTACAACTATAAATTTTATAGTTACAACTATAAATTTTGTATTTATGAAATGATGCTAAACTCTGAATTTAAAATGGTGCCCAAGTAGTATCACTATAAATTAATAAACTACTATTGATTATCCATCCAGTAATTCTTCTCTTAATGGTACTATAAACATTAATTATTCTTTTGAGTATCAATTATTATTGGTTATTTAAACTATAGCATTATAGTTCTTATATGTCTTCTCTCAATCTTAATGTTGTATCATAGAAACAAAAAAAATCAATTTGGAATCAAAGATTTAGGTCCAAGTGCTAACCATGCTGGGTGATCTCATCGAGAACTTTCTTCTTTGCTGAGCCTCCCTTTTCAAGTTACAGCGAGAGTTAGTGGAGTTGAGGAAAGCAATATCATCATGAATTTCCATTCTATAGTCTCCATTTTTGTTGATGAATCCTCTCCAAATATTTGTTTTTTGTTTTTTGGGGTTTTTTTGAGTTGCAGTCTCACTCTGTCACCCAGACTGGGAGTGCAGTGGCTGCTCCCAGCCATTGCAGCCGCAACCTGCCGGGCTCCGGAGATCCTTCTGCCTCAGTCTTCCAAGTAGCTGGAACTACAGGCGTGTGCTAACACACCCAGCTAATTTTTGATTTATTGTAGAGATGAGGTCTCACCAAGTTGCCCAGGCGGGTCTCGAACCCGTGGGCTCATGCAATCCACTCACCTCAGCTTCCCAAAGCACTGGAATTACAGGCTGAGCCACTGAGCCAGGTTCAAACATTTGCTTTTTAATCTGCCACTTTACAAATAGCATTTCAACATTTTCATAATAATTGTTGTTATTTTTATATCTAGTTTTGTCTTTCCTGCAATGTTATCCCTATTACTTTAGATGATGATACATGTTATTCTGCACTGAATAGATTATGTAATTGTTTTGTTCTCGAATACATTTACTTGTAGGAGAAACTATGAGATAGAGGAAAACCCAAACAAATTAGACCTGTCCACTCTAGCAGAAAATAGATGTGGGACACAGCACCATTAGTAAAGTCCATGTATATTGAGTACTTTTATAGACTATAGTATCTCCTATAATTTGTACTGATAACACAAAAAACTAACATCAAATTTTTTGAAATATCTGAAAATATTTTATGGAAGTGGTAATTTCTGAGCTGCAATTTGACAATAGATAAACTTACTCAATGCAGGACTCTTTGGATTAGGGTTTCAGTGAAAGACAATATCTTAGTTCATTTCATGCAACTATAACAGAATACCTGAGATTGAGTGATTTATAGTTAACAGAAATTTATTAGGTCATATTTCTTGAGACTCAGAGTTCCTACATTCCTGGATAAATGTACTGATACCTGGTAAGGGCATTTTTGCTTCATCATCACGGAAGAGCAAGAGTATGAGTGAGAGAAAGAGGAAAAAATGGGCAACTTGTGTTTTTATAAGGAACCCAGTCACTCTAAATCAGCATTAATTTATTCACTCTGTTCTCATAACCTAGTCCTCTCTCATTAGGCCCCACCTTCCAATACTTTTACATTTGGGATTAAGTTTCCGACACAGCTTTTTGGAGACACATTCAAAGCACAGCTGGTAGTAACTATACTCAACGTTAATTTGGTCTCCCAGTTTCAAACATGCAGTGAAAACCCTGGTAAAGATACAATTTCTAATGAATTTTGTATTTTTATACTCCTAAGGTATGAGTAAATTTTGAAAATATTTATGGAGATCTGACGAGCCAATCTAAGTGTACTCAAGTTGTGAGGCAATTTTTTTTAACCCCTGAATGTCTCACAAAACAGCCAAATATACCTCTGTAAAGATAGAATGTAAAATGATACTAGCTCTGTGCATTCTCTCTTTTTCTTGTGCGAATCCATAAACTGCCATCAACAGACAGAAAGGAACTCAATGAGAAGATGTGAGGCAACTTTTAATGTAACCAATTAAAGTAAATTTACCTAGGAAAGCTCAATTCTAAAATTAAAAAATTAAATTCTGAAATTGATACAACTGTAAAACAAAAAAATGAAGCAAAGAGATTACCTAATTTAAAATCTATTCTTTAGAAAAATTATCTTGAGGATACTGACAAGATGGTGATGGGACAGGTTGGACTGTGAGAGTCTCAGCAAAAGCCAGCATCCATAAAAACTCTCTGCTTGAGTAGGTGTGTGCTGGTGGGATACCGTCTGAGGGGAGACTTGAGTTCATGCACCTGAGGCCCCCCTCTGAAGGTGACTGCAAGCCCCCACCTCCCTGAGATTGTAGTCATGGGTGGGAAGATTGTCTGCTGTTCATAGGACTCTCCTGAGAAGCTCGTGCCAATTCCAGCTGATTTTCATCACCTCGTACCTGACCCACACCATCACTTGCAAATCAGCTGGAGCACCAGATCTGAGCAGTGGAGAGAGAAGATCAGGGTAAGCCAGAAAGGAGCTCCATGCCTGGTGAAGAAATGCTGACCACAGCCAGTTTCTCTGTCCCAGGATAAGGGAGATACTACATTTCCTAGCCCAGTCCCACCCAATCCAGTCCAGCTCTAGTCCTGCCTCCAACTTGAGACCTACAGTAATCTCATCAAACTGGGAGAGGCAGAAGCCCCTACCCCATGCTGAATCGGACACAGATAGGTCAGATCTGAGTGACAGACTTGACAAGCAGCAAGCCAGGTGAGTCCAGATCTGACTCATACTCCTTTCAGAGTAGGCCTGGGGCTTCTCACCCAAGCTGTGAGAAATTCTATCATCCAGTGTTGAAAGCAGAGGGGAGGGGCTAGAGATCAAAGCTGAAAAGACATTGCACTTACAAGAACAACCTCAGAGTGAGTTTGGTTCCTTGTTTTTGTTTATTTTTATTTTTAGTCTGTTGGCTTTGCTTATTTTTGTTTGTTTTTTTTTAGTTTTTTTCTCTCTTTCTGTTTTTGATAATGTTTTTGTGCCTGCTTTAAACAAAGTTGTAGTACAGATTTTTTTTTTCTTTATACTTCCTGTTTGTGTATGGAAACAGTATATCAATAGGGAGGTTTTGTTGGTTTGTGTGCTTGTATGATTGTCTGTATGTTTTAGATTCTTTTACTCTTTTCTGTTTTTGTGTCTCTTTTCATTTGCTAGTTGGTACATCTCTCTGGTTTCCCTCTTACTCTTCTCTCTCTCCACCTTCCTCTTGCCCCTACTCCTCCCTTTTCCATTATTTTCCTTTTTCTGACCTCATTTTGCTTTCAGAGTGCAAACCTATATCCCCACTGCATGGTCAGATTGTAAGGCAGTGGGAAGTGGGTTCCAGGGTGCCCATACACCTGTTGGTGGATACTAGGATCTGCAGATAGATTTTGAGTCACAGCTCCCTCTTCAATTAAGTCAAAAAAAGTGCAGCCCCCAAACCACAGTCCAGCTTCAGAACTGAACAAAGCCAGAGGATCTACATAAGGAAGAATAGGAGACTAAGCAAACAGAAGTAAATGCAACCCCACCATCCCTGAACAACAGAACTAAAGAAGAGGGGAAAAAAAGAGGAGGAGGGGATGAAAATCTACACAAATGAAAAAAAAAAACAAAAGAAGAATATAGGTTTCACACAGACCCCAAGAGGCCAGACACTGAGAAAACAGACTTCAGAACACAAACAATGAAGAGCCCAAGAATGACTGGTCTCAAACTACAAACTCAGATATTAAGACATTAATAGAGAGAATATATAGAATTGAAGAGAAATGAGAGGAAAATATGAAGGAATTGATAACTGAGATAACAGTAGTAAAGAATACTGTGAATGAAATAAATAGCAGACTGACATGCATGGAAAGCAGAAGTAGCCAAGCAGAAGAAAGAGTCTCAGAACTTGAGGACCAAAATATAGAACTAATCCAAACTGTCAAAAACATAGAAAAGAAGCTTAAAAAGAGAACAAAACCATCAAGAGATGAGCGATTATTTCAAGAGACCGAACCTAAGAGTATTTGGACTTCCTGAGGCAGAAAGAGAGACAGAGGCCACCCTGAAACAAACATTCGATGAAATTATTCAAGAAAACTTCCTTCATCTCATCAGTGATAAGACCATTCAAACACAAGAGATTTAGAGAATTCCTGCAAGACAGCAAATGAGAAGACCAACTCCTAGACACACAGTAATTTGCCTAAACAAAGTAGGTATAACAGAAAAAATCCTAAAGGCAGCAATAGAAAAAAGTCAGACTACTTACCGGAGAAGTCCAATTAGAATACCAGCAGATTTACGTACAGAAACACTTTAGGCTAGGAGAACTTAGATCCCAGTCTTGAAATTCTCAAAGATAAACAATTTCAACTAAGAATAACCTATTCAACTAAGCTAAGCTTCATCAGTGAGGGAGAATAAAAGCTTTTCCAGACATTCAATCCCTAAGAACTTACACTGTGTCTAAAACAACTCTACAAGAAACATTTAAGAAAGTATTAAACACACAAGAAAGGGAAAAAAGAATGACAACTTATTCACAAGAGTGAAGGAAAAAGATTGAAAACATACATGAGTCAACCCCCAAATTGAAAGAAACACAATAAACAGACAGGAACAATAACAACTCTATAAGAACCTCATGACAGGGCTAAATCTCACATTTCAATAATTAGCCTGAATGTGAATGGGCTAAATGCACCACTGAAAAGACACAAAATGACAAAATGGATAAAATATCATGAGGCAACAATATATTGTATCCA
Source organism: Carlito syrichta (assembly GCF_000164805.1). Lineage (NCBI taxonomy): Eukaryota > Metazoa > Chordata > Mammalia > Primates > Tarsiidae > Carlito > Carlito syrichta. The sequence goes on from NW_007253298.1 coordinate 370,147, forward strand.
AGAGACTCATCTCACCAGAAAGGACATTCACAGACTAAAAGTAAGGGGATGAAAAGCAGAATTTCAGGTGAACACAACACAAAAGAGGAGTTGTGATTTTAATATCAGACAAAATACCTTTTAAACTATCAAAAATTAAAAATATTCAGAAGGTCACTATATAATGATAAAAGGTTCAATCCATCAACAAGAAATATCCATCCTAAACATATATGCACCCAACATAGGAGCACCAATTTTCATAAAGCAGCTTCTAGGCAAACGTAAAAAAGATATTGACTCTAACATTATCATAGCTTGGAATTTTAAGAACCTACTCACAACCGTAGACAGATCATCAAGACAAAATATCAGCAAGGTGATCCAGAACCTCAATGTGACTCTTGAACAAATGGACTTAATTGATACCTACAGAACACTCCACCCAAGGACTACAGAATAAAAAGAAAAATTACTCTACAGTATCTCCTATAAGCCATCCTGACACTCTTTCAGTACTTCTACTGCTACAGTTTTCATGTCCTTTCTTTATTAAATATATTTATTAACCAGATTATGTGTGCAAAGCTGGTCATATTAATATGAGTAAGATATTGCTTGTGCCATATACAAGCATAGATGTGTTAGAAAAGTTATTAAAATACAGCTTGATAGAATAAAAATGAAACATTGTTGTTGTTTTTGCTCTTTTTCCCGGCCTTACCCATATTAAGCCCATCACTGAATTTAGCATGTGGCATTATGGTTACTGTTTTTTGTTTGTTTGTTTGTTTTGCTCCTTTCAGGCACAGTCTGCTTTATTTGTATTTTTATCCCCAAGTTGTAGCACAATGCCTATCACATAGTAGATAACCTATAAATATCAGTAGCATGACCAAATTAACTTGTGAAAAAATAAGGTTTTATGAAGAAGTGATTGAATCTAAATCTTATAGATGGTGAACACATAACTTGAAAGAAAAAGAACAAAATATAGAAGCTCAGTCTGTTCTGTAGGAAAATTTTACATGAAAGAACAGTGTCCATGAAAAGAATTAACAACTTAAGTTGAAGAGGAATGATCTATCAAAAATCTAATAGTAATCATAAAGATGGCTAATATTCAAACATGATTGGGAAAAATTCAGCCTAACAGAAAACTTCAGAAAATTTTCCTATCTCCATTCACAAAGTGTTTACCAACATTTTCTTAAAGTATCTTATCACATGTCATATCACTTTGTTATGATTTATGTCTTGTTTTAGAAAACTAATTCCAAAGTATATCATGAATACCTTTGCTTAGGTAAGAAATACTTTTTTTTTTTTTTGAGTTGGAGTCTCACTCAGTCGCCCAGGCTGGAGTGCAGTGGTGGCTCCCGGCCACCGCGGCCTCAACTCTGCTGGGCTCCGGTGATCCTTCCCCCTCAGCCTTCCAAGTAGCTGGAACTACAGTCATGCACTACCACATCTGGCTATTTTTTTTTTAATTTATTGTAGAGACGAGGTCTTGCCAAGTTGCCCAGGTGTGTCTCGAACCCACGGGCTCAGGCAATTCACTCAACTCGGCCTCCCAAAATGCAGGATCACAGGCTGAGTCACCGAGCCTAGCCAAGAAATACTTTTTGAGGGAAATCAAATTCAAGTAGCAAATTGCTTAGGTATAGACAATCTAGGTAATTTTCAAGTTTTGATGAATGGCTTGGAGTAATTAGAAGTTGCTCATAATCCATAGTTGGTGTTACAAAACATGAAATGGTAAACATAGAAAAATCTCTTATGATAAGCAAGATAAATCTTCCTCCACCTTTTTTTTAAGATTTGGTGTTATGGGTGATAAGAGCAATTAGGAGAAAAATAGAGAAGACAGCAGCAATCTCTGTAACAAATTTGATCTATTGAGTGACATTTATGGTTATGATGCTCACTATATGGCCAATAAATTTTCATTAATTTAGCTAGAGAGCCTCTGCCTTCACATTACTTCTGTACTGGAAGGAATTCATTTATTAGAGAGATGAGGTCAGCAGGAAATTTTCAGAAAACTGAATGGTGACCTCAAAGCAATTGCATTTTCTAGCACTTAAAGTATACAAGGTAAAGAGGAGGGAGAATGTAAGCCTGAAATGTCAAGGGCTTGATTCACTTGCTATGGTGGAGTTTTGCATAACTTGACACTTTAACACTGAGCAGGAATTTTTTTAGGTAAAGAAGGTAAAGGCAGGTGGTGTAGAAAAGTTGCCAGGAAGGGGACTAGAAACAAGAGAAATCTTGGTTTTTTTCCATGAATTACATAAGTACCATATAGCCAAGTGGTAAAATGTTCCAAGAAGATAAATATAAGATAATGTAAAATACAGTCTGCCATTACTACCATTTGGATCTGAAGATCCAAGTATAATTTCAGCTAGAAAAGCATGTATGCTAATTTTATTTTTGAAGTGGTGCTAAAATTAGTATTTTGCAGAAAGACTAAAGACATCCATAATGTATGCACATAGAGTATTCTCCATTGCTGATTATTGTTGATATTCTTTTTTTAAAAATATATTTTTTATTATAAAATAGTGGGGTACATTTAAATGTTAGGTATACAAATGTGCATCTTTCAGACACTCTTGTTAATAAGGAGTGTCTCCTCATCCCCAGACAGATATTGACTACCGTTAGTCCCACCTCCCTTCCCCTCACCCCCATAGTTTCGCACCCCTGTCAGTCCTTTTTTATAGTGTTATGGTAGATATTCAAGGTCCACTATATGAGTAAGAATATGTTATATTCAGATCTTTGTTTCTGTGAGAGATCACTCAGTGTTATAGACTCTAGTTCCATCCAGGTTGCTGCAAAATTCATGATTTTGTTCTCTTTTATGGCTGCATAGCATTCCATCGTGTACATGTACCACATTTTTTAAAATCCAGTCCTCTTTTGATGGACAGTATGGTTGGTTCCAAGTTCTTGCTATTGTGAACAATGCTGCAATAAACATTCGTGTGCAGGTATCTTTTTGATAGAGTGATTTGAGTTCTTCAGGGTATATTCCCAGTAGGAGGATTGCAGGGTCATATGGAAGGCCGATATTTAGAGCTTTTAGGAATCACCACACTGCTTTCCACTGTTGCACTAGTTTGCACTCCCACCAACAGTGTAGAAGTGTTCCCATTTCCCCACACCCTCTCCAGCAACTGTTATTTTTTAAGTTATTGATAATGGCCATTCTGACTGGAGTTAGGTGGTATCTCAGTGTAGTTTTGATTTGCATCTTCTTGAAGATTTGTGAGATTGAATATTTCTTCATGTGTCTGTTGGTTGCTTGGATGTCTTCTTTTGAGACGTGTCTGTTCATGTCTTTTGCCCACTTTATAATGGGGTTATTTGTTTTTTTCCTCTCAGCACGTTTGAGTTCTTTGTAGATCCAAGATGTTAAGCCTTTGTGGGACCTGGAGTTGGCAATACTTTTTCCCAGTCTATGGGCTGTCTCCCTGCTCTCTTGATGGTTTCTTTGGCTTTGCAGAAGCTTGTCAGTTTAATGTGGTCCCACTTGTCTATCTTATCTCTTGTAGCCTGTGGGTTTCAGTTTTGTTTTTTTTTTTTTCAGGAATTGGATACCAGTTCCAATTTCCATAAGGATATATCCTGTATTTTCTAAGGTTCTTATGGTCTCAAGTTTTACACTCTGATCCATTTAGAGTTAATTTTTATGTATGGGGACAGATAAGGGTCTTGTCTGAGTCTTCTGCATGTGGTCAGCCAGTTTTCCCAGCACCCGTTTACTGAATAGGTTCTTCTCTTCCCAGTGGTAGGTAGTGAAGGCTTTGTCGAAGATGAGTTGGTTGAGAAATTGAGGTTTAGCTTCTGGAATCTCAATTCTATTCCATTGGTCTATATGCCTGTTTTTGTACCAATATCAAGCTATTTTGATTATTGTAGCTTTATAGTAAAGTTTGAAGTCGGGTAATGTGATACCACCTGCTTTTTTTTTTTTTTTTTTTTTTTTTTTTGCTGAGGATTGTTTGGGTTATTCCTGGTCATTTGTGTTTCCATATGAATTCCTGTATTGTTTCTTCTAGGTCTGAAAAAAATGTTGCTGGTAATTTGATGGGTATTGCATTAAATCTGTAGATTGCCTTAGGTAGGATGGACATCTTCACAATATTGATTCTTCCAATCCATGAGCATGGGATATTTTTCCACTTGTTTGTTATCTTTGATTTCTTTGAGCAGTGTTTTATAGTTTTCATTGTAAAGGTCTTTCACATCTCTGGTTAGGAAGATGCCAAGGTATTTCATTTTTTTTTATGTGTGTGTGGCTATAGTGAGTGGAATTCTGCTTTTTATTTGAGTTTCTGTTTGTTTATTATTGGTGTAAAGAAATGTGATTGTCAGCCAGGCTCGGTGGCTCAGCCTGTAATCCTGTGCCTTTGGGAGGCTGAGGTGAGTGGATTGCCTGAGCCTGTGGGTTCGAGACCCGCCTGGGCAGGCGAGACCTCATCTCTCCAATAAAATCAAAAAATTATATGGGTGTAGTAGCGCACACCTGTAATTCCGGCTACTTGGAAGGCTGAGGTGAAGGGATCGCCGGAGCCCAGCGGGTCAAGGCTGTGGTGGCCGGGAGTGGTCACTGCACTCCAGTCTGGGCAACAGAGTGAGACTCCAACTCAAAAAAAAGAAGAAGAAATGCGATTGTCTTTTGTACATTTATTTTATATCCTGAGACTTTACCAAAGTTCTTTATCAGTGTAAGGAGGTTTTTGACAGGTTCTCTTGGGTTTTCAAGGTACACAGTCATGTTATCTGCAAAGAGAGATAACTTGTTAAAGTTTTCAGAGGAAATGGTTCCAATTTTTGTCCATTTAGGAGTATGCTGGCTGTGGGTTTCTCGTAGGTGGCTTTTACTATTTTGAGGTATGTTCCTCGTATGCCTAGATGTTCTAGGGTTTTATCAAGAAGGGGTGCTGGATTTTATCAAAAACTTTTTCTGCATCTAATGATATAATCATGTGTTTTTTGTTTTGACATCTGTTGATGTATTTAATTACATTTATGGCTTTACGAATGTTGAACCAGCTTTGCATCCCAGGGATGAAGCCTACTTGGTCATGATGAATGATTTTAGAGATGTATTGTTGAATCCAGTTTGCTAGGATCTTATTGAGAATTTTAGCATCTATGTTCATCAAAGATACGGGCCTGTAGTTCTCTTTCTTTGTTGGGTCTTTACCCGGCTTGGGTATCAATGTGATGTTAGCTTCATAAAATGATTTGGGGAGAGTTCCGTCTTTCTCAATCACCTGGACTACTTTCAGTAGGATTGGTATCAGCTCCCCCTTAAATGTCTTGTAGAATTCTCCTGGAAAGCCGTCTGGACCAGGGCTTTTTTTTTTTTGTAGGTAGTTTTCTTATTACGTAGTCAATTTCCTTTATTGTTATTGGTCTATATAGGGTCTCAATTTCTTCTTGTTTCCACCTAGGCAGGTTGTATAATGTCAGAAAGTCCTCCATTTCCTTAAGGTTTTCAAGTTTGTTTCCATACAAGTGTATGTATTAGTCTCTAATAATCTTTTGTATTTCTTCAGGGTCCGATGTGACTTCATCTTTTGTGTTTCTGATTGTGCTTTTTTGGAATTTTCTCTTTTTCTTGGTCAGTATAGCTAGGGGACCATCGATCTTATTTATCCTTTCGAAGAACCAGCTTTTTGTCTCATTGATTTTTTGTCTTCTATGTCCTGGATTTGGGCTTTTATTTTGGTGATCTGGATTGTTCTGCTGAAATTAGGGTTTTGGTGATCTTGCTTTTCCAGCTTGCTTAGGAGGCTTGTTAGGCTATTAATTTGTGATTCTTCCATTTTCTTCATGTGTGTTTTTAGGGATATAAATTCCCCTCTTACTACAGCTTTTGTGGCATCCCAGAGATTTTGGTAAGATGTTTCTTCATTTTCATTTGTTTCCAGGTAACTTTTGATCTCTGTTTTGATTTCATCATTGACCCGGCAGTTTAGCTTCATGCTGTTTAGTGTCCATGTCTTTGTGTGTTTTAGGGGGCCTTGTTGATGTTGATGCCTATTTTTATTCCACTATGGTCCGAAAAGGTAATTGGTAAAATTTTGGTTCTTTTAAATTTGCTTATACTTGATTTATGGCCAAGAATGTGGTCAATCTTAGAGTACATTCCATGCGGTGATAAGTAGAATGTATATTCTGTGGTCTTTGGATGGAGTGTTCTGTAGGTATCAATTAAGTCCATTTCGTCAAGAGTCACATTGAGGTTTCGGATCTCATTGTTAGTTTTTTGTTCTGATGATCTGTCTAGGGTTGTGAGTGAGGGTGTTTAGGTTCCCAGCTATGATGGTGTTGGAGTTGATATCTTTTTTTAGTTTACATAGAAGCTGCTTTATGAAAGTTGCTGCTCCTATGTTGGGTGCATATATGTTTAGGATGGATATTTCTTGTTGATGGATTGAAGCTTTTATCATTATGTAGTGACCTTCTGTATCTTTTTTGATTTGTGATAGCTTAAAGTATATTTTGTCTGAGATTAAGATCGCAACTCCTCCTTTCTTTTGTGTTCCATTCGTCTGAAAATTTGTTACCCATCCTCTTTCTTTGAGTCTGTGAGTGTCATTTCAAGTGAGGTGAGTCTCTTGAAGGCAATAAATTATTGCCTGGTGATATTTCATCCATTTTGTCATTCTATGTCTTTTTTTTTTTTTTGAGTTGGAGTCTCACTTTGTTGCCCAGACTGGAGTGTAGTGGCTGCTCCCAGCCACCACAACCTCGACCTGCTGGGGTCTGGCGATCCTTGTGCCTCAGCCTTCCAATTAGCCGTAATTACAGGCATGCGCTACCACGCCCAGCTGATGTTTTTAATTTATTGTAGAGATGAGTTCTCGCTTCTCAGGAGGGTCTCGAACCCATGGGCTCAGGCAATCCACTCACCTCAACCACCCAAAGGCGCGGGATTACAGGCTGAGCCACCGAGCCCAGCTTCTATGTCTTTTCAATGGTGCATTTAGTCCATTCACATTCAAGCCAATTATTGAAATGTGAGAGTTGATCCCTATTATAATGTTCTTACAGAGTTGTTGTTCTTCCTGTTTGTGTGTTGTCTTTTGGTTCTGGAGTTGGTTCATGTGTGTTTTTAATCTTTTGCCTGTACTCTTGTGAAGAACGTTGTTGTTCTTTTTTTCCTTTTTCTTCTGTGTTCAGTACTTTCTTAAGTGTTTCTTGTAGATGTCGTCTGGTGGCGGCGTAGGTTCTTAGGGATTGGATATCTGGGAAAAATTTCAATTCTCCCTCACTGATGAAGCTTAGCTTGGCTGGGTAGGCTATTCTCGGTTGAAATTGTTTATCTTTTAGAACTTTGAAGATAGGGCTCCAAGCTCTCCTAGCCTGGAGGGTTTCTGTAGATAAATCTGCAGATATTCTAATTGGTCTTCCCTGATAGGTAGTCTGCCCTTTTTCTCTTGCTGCCTTTAGGACTTTTTCTTTTATACCTACTTTGTTTAGGTGAATTATTATGTGTTGGGAGTTGGTCTTCACATTTGTTGTCTTGCAGGGGTTCTCTGGATCTCTTGTGTTTGAATTTTTGCATCACTGATGTGATAAGGAAAGATTTCTTGAATGATGTCATGAAATGTTTGTTCCAGTGTGGCCTCTGTTCTCCCTCTGCCTCAGGAACACCAATTACTCTTAGGTTCAGTCTCTTGAAGTGATCATTCATTTCTGGAAGGTTTTGTTCAGGCTTTTTGAGCTTTTCTATGTTTTTGACAGTTTGGGTTAGTTCTGTGTTTTGGTCTTCGAGCTCTGAGATTCTTTCTTCTGTTTGGCTATTTCTGCTTTCCATGCTTATTAATTTGTTATTTATTTCCATCACAGTATTCTTTACTGCTATTATTTCTGACATCAGCTCCTTCCTATTTTCTCTTGTCTCATCTCAATTTTTAAAATTCTTTCTATTAATGTCTTGATGTCTGGGTTTGTTTCATGTGACTAGTCATTCTGGGGGCTCTTCATTGTTTGTGTTCTGAAGTCTGTTTTCTCAGTGTCTGACCTCCCAGCAGTCTGTGTGAGATCTGAATTCTTCTTTTGGTTTTTCTTCATTTGTGCGTTTTTTCCCCCTTTCCCTACTTTTTCCTTCCCTCCACGTCACTGTCTTCTTTAATTCTGTTATTCAGGGATGGAGGGGTTGTTTTTACTTCTTTTTGTTCACTTTCCTTCTTTATATATGTCCTCTTACTTTGTTCAGTTCTGGAGTTGCACTGTAGGTTGGGGGTGGTCTGTTTTGCAGTTTTGAGATTTACTTAAGGGGGAAGCTGTGATTCAAAATCTATCTGCAGGTCCTAGTATCCGCCAACAGGTGTATGAATAATCTGAAACCCACTTCCCACTGCCTTGGAGTCTGTCCATGCAGTGGGGTTGTAGGTTTACTCCCTGAAATAAAATGCGGTTAACAGAGGGGAGAGAATGGTGCAGGAAGTGGGGGGAAGAGGGGGGTGAAGAGAGAGAGGAGTAAGGGTGAAAACAGAAAAGTGTACCAACAAATGGAGAGAGAGACAAAAATTGAAACATATAAAAACAATAGACCACAGCTACAAACTAACCAACTCCCATACAAAAAAAACTAAAACATACACTGTTGCTAACATACAAGCTTACCAACCTCCTTATTGGTGTGCTATTCCTCTATACAAAGATATGGTTTACAGAGAAAAGGAAAGAAAAGAAGGAGAAAGAAGGAGAAAAAAAATAGGGGGGCAAAACAGAAGGAATAGAATCAAATCAGTAGACTAACAGAACCAATCAAGCATACTCTGAGACTTTTTGATTAAGTCGAATGTCCTTTCAGCTCTGATTTCTAGCTGTCTTTTCAGGCTGATAAGTTTGTTCACAGTTAGGATCAGTTGCCCCTGGCCTGCTGTGAAGGGCAGTTCAGATCATCACTCAGTTCACCACTGCCCTGTTCACCACTCAGATCTAGCCTATGTCTATCAGGCTTCCATTTTTCCCCTTTCAGTGTTGTTACCTTGAATCACCAGCACGTGGTGTTATCCCTTGCTCCAGATGGCCTTTATCTCAGCTGCTCGCCTGCACCTAAGGGGAGAGAGATATTGCCTTAAGGCACATGGAAGGAGACCCATGGCCTAGCAGGACATCTCGGTGGTAGTAGACCTCAGCAGATCTTGCTCGCAGGGGCTTCAAGGTCTGAAGTCGTGGATCGCCTCAGGCATGGGCCATGCGAGGTGTAATGGCTGCCTTGGTGGCGGTAGCTGCAGCTCTCCTCACGCACTGATGGTGTGATGTGGAATGGCTGCCTTGGAGGTGGTAGTGGCAGCGGCTGCAGCTTGCCTCAGGCACTGGTGGTGCGATGTGGAATGGCTGCCAGCCATGGTGGTAGCAGCAGCCACAGTAGCTGCCCAGACTGCAATGATGCCTCAGTGAAGTCTACGACTGAGCTTCGTGTGAAGAGCAGCCTGCCAACGATGGGATCTGCAGCCTCCGGGGAGAGAACCAGAGTCTCTTTGTGTTGTCCTCCATGGAGAGTCTCACAGACCAAGCTACCTCATCGCCATCTTGCCGGAAGTCCTATTGTAGATATTCTAACAGCTCAGAACAACCAAAGAATATTTTGTTACAACTGAGAGTTTTATATATCAGATTGTAGGTCACTGAGGATACAGACTCAGACTGTGTCTAGCTGTTCAATCTTGACCTGGCATGTATATGGCACATGTTATATACACATATATTAATATGTATCTGTTTAGTGAATAAAAACATGGCTATTGCAGGACAGTTCTGCAGGCGGCCTTGGACCAATCCAGTTCTCCGCCCCCCACTTCTCACTTACTGTTCTTAAGAATAACTGTAGAATGTGTGGGGAATGTAACACCCTGAGATAGGGAGAAGCTAGCCGGAGCAGCCCAGACTCTGCTTCAGCTCCACTCAGAATAGGATGTGCTTCAGCACCTTAGCCCAGTGTGTCATCTTCCCCTTGGTGTAAAAGCCAAGGAGGATTGCTTTCTGGGTTCCATCAGCTGTGGTGCAAGTGGGACACATGTAGATAAGACTCCATCTACCTGAATGGTGGAAACCAGGTTACCCTAAGTCTTAGGTTTCTGCTGTCCCTTGCTGCCAATCTGTAAGTAATAAAACCCAACTGTAGCCTGTAGTGTGTATGAGTGTTCTGTGTCACTAGACTTGGGCAAGTAGTAGTAGTGACTCAATAGTGAACTCAAGAGAATACAATAAAGGTCAATAGTGTATAGATTTGCTGTACTTCAACACAGATTTGTATTCATTTAAATTATTAGCCCTAGCTCTGAACTTATAATTTTTTTGTTATTGTTCATTTATTCATCATTTTTCTAATGTAGGCTATAAACTACTTGAGGAAACTGTGCATTGCTCATTATTTTGTCATTTCTAAACAATATTTAGTTTTCAGGTAAATAAATAAATGATAGAAATGCAATAATGGCTTAAATCATAATTAAGTGATGGAATGAAGATGGTGAAAATAAAATAGTTTTTAAAGCACTCTTCAGCTAAACAAGTAGTTTGATTTTGAAAAATATAACGTAAGAGGAAAAGAGTTGAGGAATCCAAGGAGCAGGATATTAAGTAATTTGTGATTTAGGATTGTAACCAGATTTATTTCCTTTTAAATATTCCTTTATCCTTATAACTGATTGTGAACAGATTTATACTCACATATCCATGACCAATGAGAATCCAGAAGTAGACAGATTTTTTTATTTCCTAAGATAAAACTCAAATAAAAAATAACAACACTAAAACAGTACAATAAAGTGGCATTTACTTATGAGTTTAATAAGAATAAACCTGCTTCTGTGAATACAAGACCACATGTATATATACATATGCACACAAATAAGAAGTTGAAAGGATCAATTTTCACCTGATTTAAAGACAGTTGATTATAGAGGAAATATGGGACTCAGAGTTAGAACTTGATTTGAATTATGTTTTTATCATTTATTAAATGTGTAGCCTTAGTAGGATATTTGATTATCTTGAGCCTCTATTTTCTCTTTGCTAAAATGGAAAATAATTTCCCTTGTATCCTGAGATAATTAGGAGAAAGTATTACAAAAAAGTTCAAATGCAGTGAGTGCATTAAAGAAAGTACTCACCAAATATTAATTTTAATATCTATCCTTAAATAGCCATTGGCTATTAGTGCAAATCCAATAACTCACTGAACAGAATTTTAAAATAACAAAACTGAAAAGTCAGTGACAAATAAATCTGAAAAAAGTCATGTGAATGGGCCTCCTGGATTAAGCAGAGCATGTAGCTATTTGTGTCATATATAAATGCCTACCAGAAGACATCCTCTGTGGAGAAGACTCTCCTGTCTGTAATTATAGACAAGATAACTCATCATACACAATATGAGTTTTGTCTCAAGGGCTTTATCTGGGATCAGTGACAAAAGTTTCCCCTCATGGATACTGTGGAATCTACCAACACTGTTGAATGAATGCACAACCTTCCAAGAACATAATCCAACACGAAGTCCCTAATAGGGTGCCAGATGACCACCTAGTACCAAGGTCATTATACTGAACTCCTTTTATCATGGATGAACATCTCTGTGCTCCTACAGAGATGAAAGAAAAATATTCTAAATAAGAATATGGCTCCCCTTTCCCCAAAGCTTCTTCCAGCATTATAATCTCATCCTTTATAATATTGTGTGACACAGCACCCTTCATGTTCAGGAAGCATGTTGTGTGATAAAAGAATATGGTAATCACACTGTGCCTATGGATTTCACTGCTAGTAACACATGCTCATCTCTCAGAAGCAGCAGCTCTATTGGTGTCAATCAAGTCTTCATTTTAACGTCATATTATCTAATAGGCCTTTCTTTAGGAACCTCATGATAGACTACCTAATATAAAATTACAAACCCTAAGTGAAGGTTTCTAATTGTATCTCCTAAATTCTAAATTTTCTTCAAACTGCAGACCAACATTTTCAATACCTACTAGACATTTAGACATTTATTCCTGATGTTTTGTCAGCAACCTACATCCCATGCATTTATATCTGAAACCATGTAACATAGTGGAGTCACCAGTCCAGAACAGAAACATCAGTATGAGCATAAACACTCCTTTTCCTCTTACCTCTGCATGCTTTAGCTATCCCTCCTTCCCTTCCATTAGCAAGCCCATTGAGTAAACCAATATAACATGAATTTAATGAACATTTCTGTCTTGATTACTGGATATTTTGATTCAAAGGGTCTTCTCTATGTGAAGATGGTTTCCACTTTTTTTTTTTTTTTTAACCAATTCAATTTCTCTCTATTTGGGGAGACAATACTTCATGAATATTTCATATTGTACGTGGCCTGGGTCCTGTGAACAAAGAGTACAAAAATCTTACTTGGAACCTAGAAACAGAGTCTTCCTCCATATTAGAGGACATTTGTTTCATGATCAGCAAAACAAAGAAAGAAAATGTCCCCCAGCAACCATTCTAGACTAGCAAAATCTTTTTCCCAGAGAAGACATATTTATCTTTCAGAGTCAAGATAAGACCTATCTTATTAGAGGGGGAAATTGGCAGGTTATTTATTAGTTTTCCTGATGTCTGAGTTCCTCTTCTGTTATATACCTCCCTGAATATGTAGGTGTCATCTGTTTCTCCCTGTGTCACCATGTGAGAATTGGGGCTTAGGTAACCAGGTATTGTTCTGGCTGCTGCTTTCAGCATGAGTTATAACTGGTCTTTGTCTCTGTCCCAGAGTTCTTAGATTTTCTCAGCATGCATATATAAAACTGTGGCAGGCTCACTTGTTTCCATGCAAGTAGGGTAAAATCTCAGACCCTTCACAGTTTTTGATTTCCTTCTGGAGGTCTTCCAGATCCTATAAGACATGATCTTTAGCTTTGGAAGTCTTCTAGAGTTTTGTCTTCCTCTCTAATTGCTGTCTTTTGTTATTGTCATTTGGGCACTCACATGGAACTTCTTTCCCAACAGCGAGCTACTTGCAGAGAGAATTATACTGACAGTAATAAATTTCTCCTTTCATTTGCCCCACACATATTACCTCGGTATTCAACTATTTTGAGAACTAACTCTGGCTTTTAGTGTAGAGTGACTAGCAATCCTACCTTAACAGAAAATTAAGGGGAACTGGACATGGGTGTTTAGAGTGTGTCTTTTTGGGGATACTAGGGTACCTCTTTAAACTGGTGGACAGCTTAATTCCTAGTTTTCTGACTAATGACTGGAAGGGAGGCACTCATTCAAAAACATGTTTACATTGGTAGATGCCCTTGTCTGCTCTGTGTTCAGTTTATACCTTCCTGACCCTAGCTTTGGTGTGGAGAGTCTGACCTTTGCTCCGCTGACTCCATAGAAAAGTAAAACTCGGCCTGGGGTAGCCCCTGATTCTCCAGATAGAAGCAGTCAATTCAGTACACCGCTGCAATATGAAACACTTCAAAGATTTTTACTGACAGATCCTGGGCATGGAGGGTATAATTAGTTGGGAGGGCAGTCCTTTGTCCCCAGGTCATGGGAGGCAAAAATAATAAGTCTGGCAGAAAGAGAGAGAGTGTCCATGGCAACTAGCAGTGTTTATAAAGAATAGGGTGTGGATCACTCAACGTTCACAGGCAAATGCCTGAATAGTCATTTAAAGGAAGCAATAGAATAGCAATGTCAACTTAAGAATGACAAGGTTCATAAATTCGGGAAGGAGAGCTCTATTTTTCATAAAGGTTTGCTGCCTGTGTTCTGACAGGCTGGGAACCATAGCCTCCAACCAGAAGCTAGAAGCAAACACTTCAAGGGAGGGAAAAATAAGACAGGGATTTATGCTAAATGGGGTGGACAAGTGTAATAAGCTATAATAGGAGTCATGAATATTTATGAAAAAAGAAGCTTGCACCTGCAATATTGAGCAGTATGCCCCCTCATGGGTCCCATGGAAGGAAAATGGGGATACTAGCATGATCCAAACTTGGAGTTTTCAGTCCTTGTGCCAAAAGTTGAAGCAGAGGACAGGAAAACTCTCACTGGGCAAAATCTGTAGACGGGACAAAAACACGCTGTGATCTGTGGACTCTTATCAAGAAGGAATGCTGGTCAACTACTTTGTTGAATTCACAAAAGGGAGGGAAAGTCAAGAAGGTGGTTAAGCAAATGGTGGACCAAGTCTTTCCATAGGGCTGGTTTCTATTTAACCCTTAGGAAAGAAAACTCAAGGGTAAGCAGTTGCAAGGGATGAAGCATAGTAAGGCATGTTCACGTCCCATTCTGCCATGACTGGGAACTCAGTTTTAAGGTTTCTCTGTGGTCCCCTTGACCAAGAGGAGTATCTGTTTGGTTAGTTGGGGGACCTAGAATTTTTATTTCTCAGGAGCGAGCTCGGACTGCTAAATGGAAGGATGTCTCTAAGCTCCTATCTCTGGCTAGCTTGGACAAGTCGGGTATGGGGTTCTATTTCTTCCTTTTTTTTTTTCTTTTTTTGAGTTGGAGTCTCACTCTGTCACCCAGACTGGAGTGCAGTGGCCACTCCCAGCCACCTCAGCCTCGACTTGCTGGGCTCCGGCGATCCTTCCGCCTCAGCCTTCCAAGTAGCTGGAACTACAGGCGCGTGCTATCATGCCTGGCTAATTTTTTGATTTATTGTAGAGATGAGGTCTCGCCTGCCCAGGCTGGTCTCGAACCCACGGGTTCAGGCAATCCACTCACCTCAGCCTCCCAAGGTGAGGGCTTACAGGCTGAGCCACCGAGCCCAGCTTGGGTTCTATTTCTAATACCTGAAAGCAATCATCATTGTGTCATTTCTATTACATCAATAAAATTCTGAGTTGCATTAAATTAAAGTCGATTTTTTAATATTTTGAAATTTTCTTATATTTTTATATTTACTTTATTTGTACTTTTCTTTGAGTTTGAATATTTCATTATCTTATTTCTTCATAACCAGTATTTTCCCCACATACATTAAAAATTGCCAAAGCAAGGAGATTTATATTTAGCAACAGTTGTTCCAATAACAACATGCCTACCACATTTGTTCTTGTTTTAAATCAGAGTGAATGTTTTATCAAACTAATCGATATTTTCTGTTGTAGCTATGATATGGAGCTGACTCTTTATCATGTGTGTGTTTATTATCTACACAGGTTGTATATTTTTCTAATGTTTGTACTTTATGCATTGCTTATACTGCTTTTAAGGTATAGTGCTAATATAAATCTTCTTATAAACAAATATGCTTCTATGGAAGAGATTGAATAAAGTGCCTGAAAGGATTACTGCAATATTTATTGATTTTAAATGTGTGGCAGTAACAATTGACCATTAGAGTTTGCTTTATATAAAAGATTATATTATTGAGCACATGATTATGCCCTTTACATAGATGTACAGTAGACTGAAGAACTTCTGAAAAATAAAAATATTTTTACTTAGAGCTACATAATTCACCTCTCAAGATACGTTTTCCTGTTTCACTGTAAAAGGAATTATTCATTGTATATTAGACCTCCTGCTATTTGGAATAAGCTACTTATTCAAAAATTAAACCACTATAAATGTAGTGAAAAACATTCTGTAAGAAATCTTCTTTGAACTTCATTTCATCTATGAAATTCCATCTGTGTTACAGCTTCTTCAAACAAAAATATCAATATTCTATAAATAAATATCTTCAGTTATACTCTATTTTTTCATAAATATTATTTCAGTATTGCTTATTCATAATAGTTTCACACAAGATACTCAGTGTAAAGACACTGGCATTTGTGTATATGTATAATTGTTTGACTATTAAGTATGTGTTTGTGAGTAAGATTAGTTTTTTGTGGATCTGAGTTGTGTGAGTTAAAATATGTTCAAGATGAAGAACTAAATTCCATCTAAGTGTATTATTGTTGTCATTTGGTTGGTTAATAGCTGAGAAATATGTATATAAGTCACTAAAAATTTATCATATATATTTGTAAAATATTTGTTTTAACTGGTCCAAGAAAAATACTACTTTTACTAATGTAATTTTAATAATGTCTACTCTCTATTTAACTCATTGTGCCCATGAACTATATTTTTTTCCCAGCTGCAGGGGCTGCTGAGTGTTCTGTAAATATCTGTGTGTCTTCTAGCACAGTACTCTGCCATCCCATTGAAAAAGTTTTTGTGCAACTTGTCCTTAATTCTTACTGAAGATATTAATAATAATATCTCAAATTTGGAGGCCCAGCAGACCAGACTCAATTCTTCAGCCTGAGTATTGATGAATAACTGCACAGCTCTTAACTTTCTACTGTCCAGCCAAGGAGTGTCCTGTGAAATTGCCAACACCTCACATTGCACACAGTTATCAAAACTGGCAAAATAGAGCACTGCATTCAAGACTTAGAGATAAAGCTTCTTGGCTTTCTATACAATATAGACACTAGTGGGTCATGGACCATATTTTCCCAGCTTGGTGATGATTGGAGACATGGTTGGCTCTGTTGTTAATACCTTCTCCAGAGAATCTTGATCATTCTGCTTAAGGTGATTTTTGTTGTGGCCTTGGTCCACTGTTGCTTCTAACAGATTGATGGTTATTGTCACAGCCCCATTGAGGAGACAACCCATTGGAATATATACTGGATAGCCTACGTTTCTCTCTCATGTCCTGGAGGATAAATGGATGGAATTGAGGAACCAATTCCAGACAAAAACGTTGTGTGTAATCTTTTAGACTCAGTCAGATTCAATGACAGAGCTTTGCCTAGTTGGTTTCATGGAGAGAAGCTGACCCCCAACTTACACGAGACTTGCTGAAAAGCCAGTGCATTGCAATGTTCTGGAGAGACTTATGGTCAAGGACTAACCTTCTCTCTCTGCCAGTCAGGGCCCTCCACTCAGAGGTTTCCCTCTTGGGGACCTGAATTGCAGCACTTCTTGGGTGCCTTTTGTGAGACTTCCACATTTGGGGGACTTGACTGAGGCACTTTTCTCTACCCTAACTTTGCGTTGTTTTATTCCTAGCTCCCAATCTCTCATCTGCATTGATTTAACTGTCCCTCAATCAGTGACATTTTCTGGGGGAAAATGGAACATGAAGGAACTAGCATCACCTTTAGCCCTTCTTTTGGATTGTTGCAATATGAGTAAAACTTGATGGCTATTTTCAATATGATTCATTGCCTTAATGAACCACCTGAACAACTGATTACTCAACATGTAAGGCCTTATGCGTACACATGGCCTCTAGACTCTCAAAAATATATCAGAGTTGTTTACTGCCTTCTATGGATGTCTCATTCTTATTTATTTCTCTGGAACATTTTGGCTAGTCTATTGTTTTCCCTCCTGTTATCCACCACTTTGAATAGCTGCAGTCATCAACAATCAACTCTGATTGTTTTCAGGCAGAAGCCTGTTAGCACTATAAAAGTCTCAGGTTAAATAAAGCCAGTTCTGTGAATCTAGAGTTCCAGATAACACTAATACTAGATGATAGGTCAAATAATGAAAATTCTTTGAAAGTGGAGCTTTGAAAGGACTCATCCCATTTGATGAAGTATAGTGGATGCCAGTTTTTTACTGTGAATGTTGGCCATTGATTGTCAAAGTAACCACAAAGTTGGGGAGGGGAAGAGGGGAGAGGGCAAGTTAAAACATCACAATGTATCTATTCTTTCCATGATTCAGTTTATTTATTGAGTAAATGCTCACCAGATTGCTGAAAGTATTTGGCTAATTTTCAGAATTATGAAAAAGTTGATTTTGATTCTTTTTGGCCAGTGTTCTTGCTGCATTTATGGAGAAGAAGATTTCAGAAGTTTTTATTTTACTATTGTTGCTGACATTACTTCCCTTCCTTAAATTTTCCAAGAGCAGTCTTTACTTCTCTTGGTGATCAGCATTTCTGTAACTAAGTGAATAAATATGTCTATTGGAGTTCAGTATTATGATGTCCCTTATTTTGCTTTATATCTCTATGGCTTTTTATCTCTATTGTACACATGAAGATGCTGCTATCTTCATGTGTACATGTCTTAGTTTCCATCTGTCTTAGTCTCCATCTCTCAGTTGTTCCAGAACATAGCCAAGATGTTACTGCACCCAAACCCCACCTTATCTAGTTCTCTTGTAAATAGAAATTAATACCAGTCCAAACAACAACTTTCTCACATGAGGTTTAATAGGCTTGTGGCTCAAGCAGCACAAGGAAAAAGACTTCAGGTAAGAGATCCTAGTGCCAGCTCCCCAAAGGGCACAATTCTTGTGATTTGAAGGAATTTGAGGCAGAAAAAAGAGTGATGCATAATCATGGTAAGGCGGGGTTTCTTCTGTGCCTGTGCAGTGAGATGTCATTTTCTAACATGAGTCCCATGTACAAAATATGAAAGGTAAACCCTGTCTCAAGGGTAAATTTCAGTATTACAATGAGATTATAATGAGGAAAAAGTCAATGAAAGATCAGTGCTGCAATCCCAGGCAGGTGGATCTGGTCAGGTCTTGCTTCAGTGACTTGGGAAGGCATTACTCCAAGAGTAGTAAAATAAAAGGGTTTCCTTTTATGGCTAGGAATGAGGCCTGTCTGCTAAGTTAGGATGGGTTTCCTCTCTGCTACATGACTTAGGTCAGCTTGTTAAGGAGGCCAGGTAAGGGAGGGAATATGTCTGAACCTGTGAGGTCTATTGAGATTCTTGGCTGTTTTTGTTTTTGTTTTTGTTTGCCAGAACCAAATCCCTTCTCTATACTTCTCAAAGGAACATGGTATCATTTACTAGCCTCCATGTGCTTCACCAGTGTGTTATGAGAAACACAAGAAAAATGTGTCAGACTGAAGGCAAGGACCCCTCAGCATACCCCAGAAGGTTTAGGTACCAAGAGATTAGCAAGAACTCACTGAGAGTTCCTCTCCTCAGTACATATCACATGCAACCAATACTTTAAATTCAATTGAAATTCTTCTTAATAAGCAGACTACTTACTAAGAGATTGTGGTAAACATTCATCTTCTGATTCTTTGACATTACATTAGACCTTTTGTATGTATTAACAAGGAAGCAGTTTTATTCAGTGTTTTCTTATCTTTATGTTAGATGGCATAGCTTTCCAAAAAGAGAGAAGTGTCTTGTAGACAAAGGATGAAACAGTTTTTAAAAGCTTCTTAGAGTACTAATTCATAGAAAATTAAAAAGCATTTAAGTAATATTTATTAGAGATTAAAAAAGTATAACCTAAAATAAATAATATAGGAAACTAAAGGATAAATTTTTTCACTTAAAAATAATTACATTGGGAAAGTATCTCAAATTCTTCTCTAATCTATAAAATGAAATAACCCTTATTTTATAAAGTTGTGCTTTTTGAATGCAGCAATATAAAGAGTAAGATATAAGTGTAGCTTGCTTCTCTGTTTATTCTAGGGACACTAATTATGTACTCTAAAATAAATGAGGCCTAATATATTTAATAAAACTACTTGTTTTTATCTATGATTTTAGAGTGGACAATACAAAAAAGTTAAGAAATATTAGTTTTTCTAATGAGAACACGGTATTTGAAAACAGGATTGAGATAATGCATAAGATTCTTATTTGAGACATATTTTATTCAAAAATAATATGTTTTACAGTCAAACTCTAAGAGGAATACTCAGAGACCCAATTGGTGAGTTGTCACTCGAATAGGAATGCCATATGAGCATTATTCCCAGAGCTTCAGAGAATCTTCAAGAACACATAATACCTGAGAATTATCTGCTCCACAGACTTCATACATTTGATTTGTCTGTCGGTTTGGCTCACTACTTACAGGTGAGGAGGGTGACTGATTACGGCACTATAGGCCTTGTCAGGTGAAAGTGATTTTGTGAGTTTGCTTATATGTTTAATATTGATCTATGCATTCTCTACAGTGTAAGTTTTTTTTTTTAAGTTCCCCATTCCTACTTAACTCTCTCATGCTCTCGTGTACCTTAGACAACTAAATGAATAAAAATTATTTTACTAGTTAACATTTATTGAGTACTTACTATTAATATTATTACAGTTCTAAGGACTATACATACTTATTTACTATTTATAACCTCATTTTGAGGTGGCTACTGTCATATACCAAAGTTCATAAAGGAGAAAACTATGTTATAATGAGCCAAATTTTTTGGTTATTAAGTATCTTATTACATCAAGTCTACCCCTGCTAGTCTACACTTTATGATTCTGAGTTTGAAACTCTGCAAACAGCATTTCCTTTTTTAAAAAAATGTAAAGATGTGGAGTACAATTCAGGGGTAAGTATACAAATGTTCATTATGCAGGTATCCTTGTTGAAAAGGCATGCCCTCCTCCCTGACAGTTTCCATCAACTGCCAATCCTATTCCCCCTCCCTGGCAGTTTCCCACTACTGCCAATCCCTTTCTTATAGAATTATGATAATTGTTCAAGGTCTGCTTATGAGTAAGAACATATGGTATTCTGTTCTTTATTTCTGTGATAGACCACTGAGTATGATTAACTCTAAATCCATCCAAGTTGCTGTGAAGTCCATATGTTTGTCCTTCTTTATGACTGTATAATCTTCCATTGTGCATATGTACCACTTGTTTTTATTCCAGTCCAGCTTTGATGGGCAGCGTGGTTGGTTCCATGTTTTTGCTATTTTGCTACTGTGAATAGAGCTGCAACAAACATGTGTGTGCAGGTATCTTTTTGGTAGAATGATTTGAGTTCCTCTGGGTATATTCCCAATAGGGGGATTGCTGGGTCATAAGGAAGACCAATTTCTAGTTCTTTCAGAAATCACCACACTTTCTTCCAAAGAAGTTGTGCTAGTTTGCGTTCCTACCAGCAGTATAGAAGTAATCCTTTTTCTCTGCATCCTTGCCAGTGTCTGTTGTTGTTTGTTTTATTAATGTTGATCATTCTTACTAGGTGGTATCTCAATGTTGTTTTGATCTGCATTTCTCTGATGATTAATGCGGTTGAGCACTTTTTCATGTGTCTGTTGACTGCCCATATATCTTCTTTTGAGAAGTGTCTGTTCATGTCTTTTGCCCACCTTTTAATGGGGCTGTTTTGTTGTTGTTGTTTTTTCTTTTTGGGGTAGCAAACACTTCTTATTGCATCTGTCTTATAGTTACAGTCCAACAGTAGGGGCAACACAAGAAGAAAATGAATTGCAAGGCAAACTCAGGTAAGAAATACATTCTTCCCCCATGCTTGTTATTCTTGCCCCACCAGCTTTACAACAACAAGCCACCCCAGCAGTATAAGTTGGTTCTAACCTGAGGTTCTTTTCACATCATTGAAACCTTTCCTGATACTAGTAACCAAAGACTCACACTCATTCCTTGGAGATCTAAGCTCCAGCTCTACCAGACCACCCTTGACAATCTGCATTATGGTGATCCTAGGCTTTTTCCTTTACTCCCCCTGATTTAACAGTGATACATTTTCGTGAAGTTTTAATTTCTGGCTTATTTCAGTGTTATCTTCTTTTACTCAGAATTGGGGGAAGGCTTCAGAGTTCTCAGGACAGAGCTTCGGAAGTCATCTTGAACACAGGTAGGTCCTGGCTGCTTTTCTGATCTTCCCAGATGGGTCTGTTCTCATGATGTCACCCACCTTTCACTCTCTGTGAGTTCCTGGTACCTGACAGTAGCTGGTGCTATCTTTTGACTTCAGTTCATTAAGTATGCTTTGTCGCCTAGAGGGAGGGAGATACAACTTCACTGTGGGCTTAGCTTACTTGACATGGGTGTCTCCATTTTGAGACATTAGGATCACAAATTATCACAAATGATAATATATCAGAGAGAGGAAAAGAATGTGTCTGGGTGCATGTGTATGTATGCTGGAGGAGTGGGGTGTCGATGGTGATTCCACATGATGGGTAACCTTCTAGTTTTAACTCCAGCCTAGTTGAGCCATCTGACTTAATCACACCAGACAGGATTGACTTTGTCATTTACTACTTCTGAGATTTTGAATACATTGCTCAAACTTCCCATACCTCAGTTTTCTAAAACTGAGATTTTGAAATTATCTGACTAAAAGATTATTGTAAAGTTAAGGATGTCAATAAATATAAAGTGCTTAGAGTGGAATTGTCATATGACAATCACTAAATGAATGTCAACTAATTTTTTTGTTATTATTCATACTGTACCTAGATTTATATAGACCAAAGAAACTAGAAAAAAATAAAGTATTCTAAAACAAGTATGTAGACCATTTCCACAAACTAGAAAGCATTTGTTTAAAAATATAGAAAGTACAAATTTATCAGACAATTGTTCCCTTATGCTTGACTTGCTACTTGGTGGAACTAGCATGTGCTTCCCTTTCACACCTCTCTAGCAGGGAGTGCCTCAGATCAAAGGATGTGTGAAAATATGTCCTTTACCTTCCAATCCTTCTTTCACCCTTCCCATATGTTTTTGGAAGAAATGTGAAGGCAGATGCTAACAGCATGTATAGTTTTGGCACTACTTGTAGAAAATAACTGCAGATTAAGTATAAAAGTGATTTTTAAAAATTTAGATAAAATTTCTAAATTCTCTAAGATTGAATTCAAGTAATTCAGGTTAAAGAAGCCTTTTCATGTGTCCCCATCTTCTGTGCACATTTTGTCTAATGAAGGCTTCTCTGAGGGTAAAAGTAATGAATATTTACTTCGGAATAAATATTGTTGTAATATTTGAGTATGGTGGTAAAACAGAGATGGAAGAAAATACATCAAGAAACTCAATTGTGAGAATCTGGTTCTAATCAAAAAGTACTGCTGGTTTGTTTGTTTTAATTAAAATATATTTTTAACTAAAATATGGGAAATCATTATTTGAGTGTGCCATGTTATTTGAGAAAAGCACATTGCAGAGAAATACAAAGCAGGAAGCACTAGGTCCTTCAACATCTAGGCATGGAGAGCACTGCTATTTTAGAACAGAGGTTCTCCCTGGAGCAGGCAGCCAATAAGACAACATGGAATACGAAGGGGAAATGTCCCACATGGAGTCATCCGACTCCTGGTTTATTCTACAAAAAAAAAAAAAAAAAGGAAAGGCAAAGAGGTGTGGAATCTAGTTACATAAATAGTATCACAATGTGATTCATTCATAACTGCAAAGCCTGCATTTTTTATCTAGTGTGAAATGTAATCCTCACTGGAGTGAATAGGCCTTTCTTTTTTCATGGTGAAAATCAGTTACTGTGGTACTGGAAATCATTTTCTCCTTTCTTCTGTCTATAGGCTTCATTTTCTTTCTCTTATTTATTCCTTCTTCTCTTCTTGCTTTCTATATCTAACATTTTCACTATATTTTAAAAGCACTTTATTTAATAAAATTTGATAATATTTTAATTGACAAAACAACATCCTCCCCATATAAAAATTTTAGATGCTTACCTATTTGTTAAACAACAACCAACACTCTGAATAGAAAAACAAATACTACCAGTGGGAAGAGGAAGTTACAAAGAAGCTACATTTCCTAAATAATATTTAAATTGTTGTTTACTAATTTCTATATTTGTCTCAATTCATCCCTGTTGAATCTCCATTTCTAACAACATTACAACAAAAACTTCTCCCTGTAAAATTTTGCATACATTAAAAACCAAAGAAACTCCAAGAGTTGGGTTTATAAAAACACAGAAGAAATTGCTCTGTTTCATTCTTTTGCATTCTTTTTTGTATTTTTTTTTTAAACAAAACTCAATTTATCAATTCGAGAGAGGGTAGAACATAAAAGTAAAGAATGTTGCCATAAAAGTTGGAAATATATCCTCTATAACAGCTTCTGGGTTGATCTGCATAGCAAGCTCCTGGTTGTTTATTCAGTGTGAAAGCTAATAAATCTATTTGTGAGAACTCCTAAAAGGCAATCATTTTCAGAAAGAGCAAATTCTGGCAAAAGCTATTGTTTCAGCAAATCCAAATGACAAGTGCTTTAATATGACAACATTTGCAGTTCTGAGGGCACAGTACATTTTGGAATCATAAAAGTGTTCAGCACATTCTGTGTGGCAAAACATACTGTTGTTTAAATGTGTCCCACTGCAATGTGCTGCTAATGAATGTGTACAAGGTATTAAGAAGAAGAATGACAAATGATAAACCTACACAGATCTAGTCATCAGGCAAGAAAAACCTTTATTTCCTTTCTCTATTTTTCAGTTTTTCACTGCATCTGTTTTGTTTGCACATACTCTCCAAATTCAGTTGGAAAATCTATCTCTGGAAATCTTTCTCACTGTGTTTCTATTTTTCTTTACAGGGCATGTGTTAGATTACTCAAGAATTATGACTTTTTACTTTATTGATAGTTGCAAATAGCATATAATTATTATTTAATTAATGAATGAAAATGAACTTTTCATTTTTACTATATGTAAAATGCAATGATTCATGATGTCTTGGAAAGTGAAATTCAGTTCTCATTTTGTTTACTTCTTCTGCTTCTGTTTTCTTTTTGTCACTGAAATACAGTGTACTGAACATTGTGGAAAATGAAAAGTTGATAGTCTTTGCCCTGAAGCTTACAATCTGAGAATAAAAACTTGAAACAGGCAGAGTCAAAATAGCAAAGCTGTATCAAAGTGAAGTAAACATTGTTAGAGGTAAAGCAATAAGAAGGGAAAACAATATACTATAAACTTGGAAGTAGGGACCAGAAATTGTATTTATATAAGAATTGCCAATCTCTCAAACTATATGCTGCCAGATGACTACTAACCATCATAATGGGCTTGGATTTTTTTTTTTTATATGGATTTATAGAGATAGCTTTTTATCTGGATTCTGGTTCCTGTCTCAGTCTACACTGAATAGCATTGCCAGGAAAACACACCAAGTTTCTGAACGCGTTCCCTCACACACTGTAATCTGACTTACTGTTTTCTATAACAATTAATCTAACCCTATCAACCAGTCTTTTAAAGTTCCCAATTATGTGGGTCCACCTTCCTAACGAGTCTACCCTTTCTAGGCAATATTCAGACCAGATTCCCTGTGGTTCACTTTTTTGACTAAAATGCTCTGCTTTCTGTACTCTATTAATATCCTAAATGTCATTGAAGTCCAGAGGAACATTCACCTCCTCCAACATCTCAACACTTTGCTCTACTTTAGATCCCAAATTCTAAATTAACAAGGAATTTCCTTGTAGACCATTGACTACTGTTACTGTTTTTTCCTCTATTAGAAAATGTGCTGCTTGATGAAATATGTGTTATATAATATGTCCATGTCTTTCAAAATGCCCTGAATAAAATGTCTGTCTTTAAACTCAAAACCATTCCTGTGATTAAATTAGAAATGAACACAACTATGTTTTGTAGATAAATTCTTTATTAATAAGTATATTAAATATATGTGAGAATTTAATAAAAGTGTGACTTTAAACCTTTAAGTTTTATTCTTAGAAAAAGTTTTTGGAATATAATATTTGATTATAAGGTAGATTTCCACAATAATTTTTTTCTCTTATTTTCCTCCACTTAATTTCATCTAAGTTAATGTGAAGGGAAAATGGGTTCTTTTTATAATTTCCAGTGGACATAATACAAGTGAGAATAGTGTGTATTCTCTTGAATACACATATCTATCGAATTCAGCTAAAATGTTTTAATTATTAATAAGGCCCACTACATTATAACTAGCACACCACTTCATCACACTCAACAAACCATTTTTCTTCATAAATAACTTTCATATGAAGTCAAATAATCATATTTTCTATAATCTTAAATTATTTCAGCTAATACTTACCTTGATTTTAGCTTAAATTCAGTAATATTACATGATAAATAATACAATATGTGTTAGTGAAATATTTACTGAAGTAACTATACTGTTATAGTCACTTTTGTTGCAGATATTAATACTATTTTATAATAGTCAGGAAATAGTCACAATTTTCCTAGGTGAGTCATGAGTAGAAAATGTGAAATGGAGTGAGATTCAAACTCTGAACTCTCTGCCTCTGAGGCTTTTTTTTTTTGTTTTTTTTTTTTCCACTTTTCAATCCATCAAATGGCTTAAGGTGGTAAAGTGATAATAAAGAATATCTCACATTATTAAGAAAGTTTTTATGTGCAAAATTACTCATAAGCATAGTATTTTTTACAACGAATCAATGTTAAAAATGAATAGAATTATTTATCTGTCTCTGGCTCATAGAAAGTATTTGTGTGTGTATGTGTGAGTATATAGTTTCTGAAAGATATTTCTATGATAATATCACATTTCACATACAACACAATTAAAACTACTGGCTGTCTTTTGTCCAATTTTTCTGTTGTTATCCTTATAGACACTGTGCTGGATCCAGCTGTTATTGCTGTTTTAAAAATATCACCTGATCTTCCTCCTCAATCTTTTTACCTCTACTCTCTCTGTCTGGGATTCTTTTCATTTTCTTCTTAATTGCTACCTTCAAAGCTCAAGTGTTGCCTTCTACTTAAAGCTGTCATGATCTACTCCTTTACTCAATCTATCTCCTTTTGACATTCTGAGCTCTCTGAGGATACCTATCACTACACTCTACAGGCTATAGTGTGGGTCTTTGTCATCTCTATGATTCAACTATCAAAGGCAGTGGTGGAGCAAAAGTGAGTGCTCAGTGGAATGTGCTGCTATTGTTGAAGATAAATCATGTCGAAGTTTTAAGAAAGAATGGAACTTAAAATTTCAGAAGGTTCAATTTTCAGAAATAAGGGATTTAGGAAATATCCTTTAAAATAATTACACTAGGGAGTTATAGGAGTGTGGACACTTGTAGTTTCCCCGGGCTGTCACCCTCTAAAACGTTGCTTTAGGGATAGCCTAGGAGCAACCTTTAGGCTTTATTATATTTGTACTGTTTCACTCCTATGTGGATATTTCTAAAAACACACAGAGTCCTACATGTATACACATGCGATACCTGTGGGATACTGCAGATTACTTTTTATGATTTTTATGCCTAACTTTGTAGTTATATATTAATGACTAACAATATAAAGCATAAGTTAACATAATTATAAAACTTAAAGGTTGAGAGGTTGGTCCTTGGAAAAAGATTTCTCCAATCTAATTACTTTAATAGATGGGGAAAATTTAATTACACACAACAGACTTTCATAATCTTATTGGTGGATAGAGGGAAATAACTACGACGGGATTTATCAATATTCTCTTTTCTATCGACCATCTTGACTCATCACTCTTTCACCAATGAGTTTAAGAAATCTAGCCGGGTTCAGCCTGTAATCCTGCGCCTTTGGGAGGCTGAGGTGAGTGGATTGCCTGAGCCCACGGGTTTAAGACCCACCTGGGCAGGCGAGACCTCATCTCTACAATAAATCAAAAAATTAGCTGGGCGTGGTAGAGCATGCCTGTAATTCTGGCTACTCAGAAGGCTGAGGTGGAAGGATCGCCAGAGCCCAGCAGGTCGAGGCTGCGGTGGTCGGGAGCAGGCACTGCACTCCAGTCTGGGCGACAGAGTGAGACTCCAACTCAAAAACAAACAAACAAACAAAAATAATAAATAAATAAATAAAAAGAAATCTGTATGTATACTCAGACTCGGCCTCACATCTAAAGTAACTTATGAAAAACAAAATCACTTTATATAACCTCAGACTAATGACTTGTAGTTGGAAAGAGAAGCCAGTCTTGAGTCTGCTTGCATTTACTATAGTACTTTGTACTATTTTATAAATAGTATGCCAACAGTCCATACTATTTACCAAACATTATTTCATGTTTCAGTGGCCAACTTTATGCTTTCACTTTAAATATATTAATGCCTTTTATTGGAATACTTATATTATGGATAATTAATTTTTATTTTACAGGAAATCAGCAACATACAAATGAGTTCCATTCTGAGAGCATGTTTGGAAGTTCAATTTGTTTTAAGTCCAACAGAGTTAGCCTAGGTACCCAACACAATTGTCTACATAGCACTGTATATATTTAGCAGAATATACTGACATCTGATGGAGAAAAATCATAAAATGTAGTTGCACACTATTAAAGTTCATATCTTGCAGGTTCATATGTAGGGGACTTACTGTATACTTACTCAAAATGTTATTGAGATTCTACTCAAAATTACTTTTTTGATTCATATGGCTTATTTCTATAGGTGAGACCACCATGATACTCTTCCTGATCCTTATAGTTTGTTGATTATTTTAATTGCTACTTTACCAAGAACATTGAATAATTGACAAGAGAAATTTCAGCTTGTACTACACTTTGAGCATCTGAGCTAATACTCTATCTTCTTCCTGATGTGTGCCTCCTTCTACTATCTTCTGCATCCTATCTAATTTCATGGTCTCAAGGATATGCCTTTAGAAATTTTCCTTTGTCATTTCTAATTGCAGTTTAAAAAAACTCTCATAGTTCATTCTAATGAGCTAATATACATATGCTATTTCTCCATATTTAAAACAAAGGTTTAAAATTTGTCATCACTAGGCACTACTCCATTTTATTACTTGGTTATCAATGATAGACTTACTAACTCGAGTTATTCTCTTCTCAATCGCTCTTAAATGCAATATCATCAGGTGTTCAAACTCACCTCTGTACCAAAACTGTACTCTGGGTCACCAATAGTATACACACTACGTAGCACAAGTCAGACTGTCATTTCTCAATGAATATCTTACAAGATATATTAACCATTTGTGGCATATTCAATGCCATTGATAGCCACTCTTAAAGAGATTTATAGAATATTATATTGAAAATTGTTTTCATCTAACTCATTTTTATTGTTCTGGTTCCTTCTATTTTTCTCAAGATTACCTTAAATTAGTTCTTGATCCTCTTTTTTTCCTTTATTTAGACACGTTATCTTGGTGATCTCATTTAAGTCCCTGATTTTAAATACAGCAAAACTGACAATTTACAAATGTATATTTCTGGTTTCTATATTAAATGAACACCTCAAGCTAAATAAATCCACTTCTTAACTCCTTTTTTTTTACTAGTCTGCTTCTACCATAGCCTTCTTATTCTTAGTTGTTGATAACTCTAACCTTCTCATTGTTTGGTTAGAAAATTCATAGAGTCATTTCTGACACTGTGCTTTCTCTTATATCTATCAGGAAATCTATCTATCAGGAAATCTTGTTACCATCTAGATTTCAGTTATTTATTTCAATTTGTTAGAATCTTAATCTTTTAATCCTGATCTAAGTCACTATCCTGTAAAGTCAGGATTGCTGCAATAAGCAGTAGGGTTCCTGCTTATGCTTCATGTAGTTTGTTTTTAAGATTGATGCATCAAAAGTAGACTAGATAAAGAAAATGTGGCACATATACAGGATGAAATATTGTGCAGCCATAATGAGAAAACAATCATGGGCCTTTCAACAAATTGGACGGAATTGGAGACAATAATTCCTAGCAATCTATCACAGAAGCAAGAACTGAATACCATAAGTCATTACTCATAAGTGGAACCTGTACATTAATCACAATAGCACAAGGGAGGGATCAGCAGTCATGGGACACAGAAGAGGGAGTAAGGGGGGGGCACCTAACAGCACAAAGTTTCTCTGATCCTAAACCATGGGAAGTGAGGACCAGTTGGAGACCCAAACTTTGCCTACACATGCATTGCTTATGTACGTAATCCTGACTTGTACAACATAGGTTTATATTGTAAATATTAATATTATAATATTGTAAACATTAAATAAACCAATGCCCATGATAGTGCCAATATATCTGCAAGGTGCTGCTCAACTACAAGGCCTTGGATCACGACCTCTCCTTTGCCACTTGCAGAATTTTGTTTCCATAGCTATTATAGCACTCAGAACACTGTTCCTACTATTAAATGTCTCTCTTCTGTGTTTACCACCAAAACTGTCTATTACTAAAAAACAGAGACCCTGATTTATTGTTAAGTTCACTGAATGTTAAAAAGTACAATGTTGTGGCTGTGATAGGCAATAGGTAAGTGTGCAATAAATGAGCTAAAATATGTAGGTTTCATTTCTTGACTTGAAAAATTAATAGATAACTATGCTAATTTAGACACAGGAAACAAAGGAATAGTAAAAATAGTACAAGTTGTATATTGCCATATTTCAATAGCAAAAAATGACGTGATATAAATCTGTACCACAATCTTGCCAACACAAATTTTGAAAAGAATATTCATACCTTAAGCCTGTTGAAAAAGGGTAATTCATTCCAAAAGTGAAAGGTCTACATTACCATTTGTGATTCTATATGTTTCTAGTACCAATGTATAATGCACTGTACCTTAAAGAGTGATAGAATACCTATACTGAATATACTTTGTCATATTATAACTGTGTGGTGTTGGGAATCTGAGACTTTTACAGTTAATTAAGGACAAGAATGTCTACTAGTTAATTTTTAGTGTTTTTAAGTACTACTGTGCTTTGTAACCATCTCATTTTAAGTTTCAAAACTTTAGTGAATCCTGCTCCAAACATTGTTCAAATCAGTGGTAATTTGGAAAATTAGATGTAGAGAATTCACCAAATGCAGTAACATAGAGTTTGGTGTAACTAAAAAAAAAGTAAGAACAATAAAGATCACCTAAACTATTTGAATACACCATGAATCCTCACCATATCTTGGATAAGTATTTAAGCCAATATTACATTAACATTAAAAACATTAAAAGGTTATGTTGCTAAAGCTTGAGGTATAAGGATATGATAATGCTGATATAATTATTTATGTAATAGAGAAAACATTACTGTCAAATATAAAGCATAGCCTACTAACAAAGAAGTGAGTTTTTTTCCACCTGAAATAAAGTCGTTACAGTTTTGATAAAATTGAGACTTAAAAATATTTAAATCAGTATAATTTATCTATAATTTTGTGGGTCTACCAATGAAAGATATTACAATCAATGTTATCATTGTAACAAGAAACAGGAAAAAGATACTACTTAAGAATATCTTTCAAGAGAAACAGGCAAGATGGCAACAGAACTGTTTGGCGTGTGAGAGTCTCTACAAAAGTGAGTGTCCATAAAGACTGCATGAGTGAATGTGTGCTGGTGGGTGAGTGCAAGTCTGTCTGAGAGGAGAATTGGGTTCAAGCACCCAGGGCTCTCCTCTGGTGGTGACTGCAACCCACTACTGTCCTGAGATCAGACAGCATACAGGATTGTCTGTCATTCTCCAGGTTCTGTTGGGAGTAGGCAGCAGACATCAGCTGCTTCTCACTACCTGACACCTGGCCCATGGCACAACTTGTGACAGCAGGCAGGGAGTTAGCAGCAGGAACCATGGAGAAGACATGGTGAGGAAATCTGGAACTAAGTTCTGCCGCCAGTGAATATGCCAACCACAGCCTTTTTCCCTGTTCCAGGACCAAGAGAGCAGTGTTATCCACCCAGCTCTGCCCAGCCTCCAACCTGAGAGTCAGAGGTTATCTCTGTCCCCCTCTGGGATCGACCATCAGACATGGAGAGACAGACGCCCCATCCCCACACTGGACCAGGCACAGACACATTTTATCTGAGTGGGAGACTTGGTGGCAGCAGGAGATGAGCTGGGTGAGTCATCCTTTTCCCACAGCAACTGTTTCACCCTCCTCCCACAGCAGTCCACAGAGCATCTGATACATGTTGAGAGCAACCCGATGGGCCCGTGCTGAGAAGCAGAGGATGGGCTGGAGAACAGATTTGCTACTTACTGCACAGGCAGTGAAAAATGGCAGCACTGCTTGGGAAAGGAACCCGAAGTTCCAGAAACGGCCACAGAGGGAGCTCTTTTTCTTTCTTTTCTTTTCTTTTTTCTTTTCTTTTCTTTTCTTTCTTTTTCTTTATCTTTCTTTCTTTCTTTTTATTTTTGCTTATCTTTTTGTACTTGCCTACTTGCCTTGTTTTTGCTATTTTATTGTTGTTTCTGTAGGTTTTCTTTTGTGTATGGGTATTTTTGAGGGTGAGTACCTCAAAAGGGTTGTTTGTTTGTATGTTTTTGTTTTTGATTTTTTTCTCTTTTTGTTTGTTTCTATGTTTACTTGTTAGTTGCTGTGCCTGTCAGTTTTCCCATTTCTCTCTTCACCTCCCTTTCATCTCCCTCCTTCCTTTTTCCATTCTTTTCCTTTTTCTTACCTTATTTGCATTCAGGGGCAAACATACACCCCAACACATGAACAGATTTTGAGGCAGTGGAAAGTGAACTCCAGGGGGCCAACACCTCTGTCAGCAGATACTGTGATCTGCAGATAGCTTCTAAACCATAGCTCCCCCCCTTAATCAAATCTCAAAACTGCAAAAAGCATGGTCCCCAAACTACAGTCTGGCTTCAAAACTGAACAAATCCAGAGGATCTACATAAGAAAGAATAGGGGATTGAGCAAACAGAAGTGGAAACTGTCCCCCCATCACTGAACAGCAGAATTAAAGAAGGAAAAAAGAGGAGGAAGAAAATCTTCACAAGTGAACAAGAATGAACAGAAGAACACTGGTCTAATACAAACCCCTGAGAAGACAGCAAATGAAGATACCGACTTTTTTTTTTGAGTTGGAGTCTCATTTGGTTGCCCAGACTGGAGTGCAGTGGCTGCTTCTGGCCACCGCAGCCTCGCCTGCTGAGCTCCAACGATCCTTCCACCTCAGTCTTCCAAGTAGCCGGAATTACAGGCATGCGCTACCATGCCCAGCTATTTATTTTTTATTGTAGAGATGAGGTCTCACTGCCCAGGTGGGTCTCGAACCCGCAGGCTCAGCCAATCCACTCACCTCAGCCTCCCAAAGGCATGGGATTACAGGCTGAGCCACCAAGCCTGGCTGAAGATACAGACTTTAAGCAAAAACAATGAAGAGCCCCCAGAACAACTGGTCTCAAACCACAAACCAAGATATCAAGATATTAATAGACAGAATAGCAAAAATGAAGAGATACAAGAGGAAAGAATGAAGGAGTTGATAACTGAAATGAAGGCAATAAGAAATACAGTGAACAAAATAAATAACAAACTGAAAAGCATGGAAAGCAGAATTAACCAAGCAGAAGAAAGAATCTCAGAGTTTGAGGACCAAAATATGGAACTAACCCAAACAGTTAAAAACAGGGAAAAAAAGCCTCCAAGAGATGTGCAATTATATCAAGTGGATAAACCTAAGATTAATTGGAATCCCTGAGGCAGATAGAGAGACAGAGACCACTCTGGAATGAACATTCCATGAAAAAATCGAAGAAAACTTCCCTCATCTCACCAGAGATGTGACCTTCAAACACAAGAGATTCAGAGAACCCCTGCAAGACATCAAGTTGAAAAGACCAACTCCTAGACACATAGTAATTCACTTCCACAGAGTAGGTAAAAAAGAAAAAATCCTAAATGTAGCAAGAAAGAAAGTTCATACTACCTACTGGGAAAGACCAATTAGAATAGCAGCAGACTTTGCTACAGAAACACTACATACTAGAGGAGACTGGAGTCCAATTTTCAAAGTTCTCAAAGATAAACAATTTTGACCAATAATTTTTTATTTAGGTAAGGTAAATATCATCAGCAATGGAGAATTAAAATCCTTCCCAGACAGTCACTCCCTAAGAGTCTATGCCACTTCCAGACCAGCTCTACAGGAAATACTTAAAGTATTAAATACAGAAGAAAGAAAAAGGAACAATCAAGCCTTTCCCAAGAATGCAGGAAAAATTGTTGAAAACACACATAAATCAACCCCAAAATCAAAAGAAAGCCTACAAACAAATAAGCAAACAAGCAACAATAACAACAAACTATGTAAGAATCTCATGACAGATATAAGCTCTCACATCTCAATAATTAGCCTGAATGTGAATGGACTAAATCCACTACTGAAAAGACATAGTTAGAGGATGTAAAACAAATTTTCAGGCAAACAGAACACAAAACTAAGCAGACATTGTGATCTTAATTATAGACAAAATACCATTATGCTACCAATAATTTAAAAAGATATAGAAGGTCACCACATAATGAAAAAAGATTCAATCCTTCAACAGCAAATGTCCATCCTAAACATATATGCACCCAACATAGGAGCATCAACTTTTATAAAGCAGCTTCTAGATAAACTAAAAAATTATATTGATTCTAACACTATCATAGCTGCAGACTTAAATACCCCACTAACAACCCTAGTCAGACCATCAAGGCAAAAAATCAACAAGGAGAACTGAAACCTCACCTGGACCAAATGCATTTAATTGATAACTACAGAACACTCCACCCAACAACCATGGAATATACACTCTACTCATCTCCACATGTAACATACTCTATGATTGACCACATCCTTGTCCATAAATCAAGCATAAACAACTTTCATAAGATGGAAATACTGCCATACACCTTCTCAGACCACAGCGGAATCAAAATAAATATTGACACCAACAAATTTCCCCTCAAAACCCACAAAGACATGGACACTAAACATCATGATGCTGAATAACTTCTGGCTCAACACAGAAATCAAAATAGAAATTAAAAAAGATTTCTTGAAACAAATGAAAACAAGGAAACATCTCACCAAAATCTATGAGATGCCGTGAAAGCAGTACTAAGAGAGGAATTCGTATCTCTATGAACACACATGAAGAAAATGGAAAGATCGCAAATTAAAACATAACAAAGCACCTAAGAATGGTGGAAAAGCAAGACCACCAAAACCCTAACTTTAGCAGAAGAATCCAGATCACCAAAATAAAAGCCCCAAAACAGGACATTGATGACAAAAATATAATAGAAAAAAATCAACAAAACAAAAGGCTGATTTTTTGAAAGGACAAACAAGACTGAGGGACCTCTAGCTAGACTGACCAAGAAAAAGAGATAAAGCCCAAATAAACACAATCAGAAATGCAAAAGTTCAAGTAACAACTGACCCTGAAGAAAAACAAAACATTATCAGAGATTACTGTTTACACTTGTATGGAAACAAACTCGAAAACCTAAATGAAATGGAGGACATTTTGATATCACATAACCTTTCAAGCTTGAAACAAGAAGAAATTGAGACACTAATAGACCAATAGCATCCCAGGAAATTGACCTCATCATAAGAAATCTACCTACAACAACAACAAAAGAAGCCCTGGACCAGATTGCTGTCCAGAAGAATTCTACAAAACATACAAAGAGGAACTGATACCAATTATAGTGAAAATATTCCAGGCAATAGAGAAAAATGGAAGTTTCCCCAATTATTTTATGAAGCTAACATCTCATTTGATACCCAAACCAGGAAAGGATCCAACAAAGAAAGAGAACTACAGACCATTATCCTTGATGAACATAGATGCAAAAATTCTCATCAAGATTCTAGCAAACTAGATCCAAGAACACATCTGAAAAAATCATACAGCATGACCAAGAAGACTTCATCTCTGAGATTCAGGGTTGGTTCTTCATCTGCAAGACCATAAACATAATTAAATACATCACCAGATGTAAAACATATATCCTTATATGCAGAAAATCTTTCAATAAAATCCACCACCACTTCTTGATGAAAACTCTTGAAAATCTAGGCATAGGTGGTACATACTTCAAAATATTAAGAGCCATGTATGATAAACTTACAGCCAACATATTGTTAAACAGACAGAAATTGGAACTATTTCCTCTGAAAACTGGCACAATCATGGTGCCCACTCTCACCACTGATGTTCAACTTAGTGTTGGAAGTCCTAGCTAGAGCAATCAGAATGGAGAAAGAAATTAGGGGTATCCAAAGAGGAAAAGAGGAAGTTAAGTTATCTCTCTTTGCAGATGACAAGATCCTGTACCTTGAAAACCCAACAGAATATGTCAAAAACCTCCTTACACTGATAAAGGACTTTGGCAAAGTCTCAGGATATAAAATTAACATGCAAAAACACTTACATTCCTATACACCAACAATAAACAAACAGGAATCCAAATAAAAAACACAATCTCATTCACAATGTCCACAAAAGAAAGAAAGAAAGAAAGAAGGAAATACTTTGGTATCTTCCTAACCAGAAAAGTAAAAGACCTTTACAACAAAAACTACAAAGCACTACTCAAAGAAATCAAAGATGACACAAACAAATAGAAAAATATTCCATGGTCATAGATTGGAAGAATCAATATTGTTAAGATGTCCAATCTAACCAAGGCAATCTACAGTTTTAGTGCAATACTCATTAAATTACCAGTATCATTCTCTTCAGACCTAGAAACGACAATACAGAAAAGTTCATACGGAAATCTAAGTGATCACGAATAGCTAAAACAATCCTCAGCAAAAGAAACAAAGCAGGAGGTATCACACTTCCAGACTTTCAACTTTATTATAGGGCCACAATATTCAAAATCGTCTGGTATTGGTACAAGAACAAGCATACAGACCAATGGAACAGAATAGATATTCTGGAAGCAAAACCTCAATTTTTTAACCAACTCATCCTTGACAATGCCTCCACTAACAACCACTGGGGAGAGTAGAACTTGTTCAGTAGATGGTGCTGGGAAAACTGTGTGACCACATGCAGAAGATTAAAACTAAGACCTCTGGTTCTCACCATACACAAACATCAACTCTAATGGATCAAAGACCTAAATGTAAAATCTCAAATTATAAGAATCTTAGAAAATGCAGGAGACATTCTTATGGAAATTGAAACCGGAAAACAATTTCTGATCAAAATCCCAGGTACCCATGCCATAAGTGATAACGTAAACAAATGGGACCTCATCAAACTGAAAAGCATCTGCAAAGCAAAAGAAACCTGTAAAAGATTGTGGGAAAACAGTCCACAGAAAGGGAAATAATATTTGTCAACTATATATTTGACAAAGGCTTATATCCAGGAACTACAAGAAACTCAAGCATGCTGAAAGGAAAAAAAAACTGTCCTATTAAAAATGGGCAAATGATAATAATAGACACTTTTCAAAAGAAGACATATGAGCAATCAGTAGTTACATGAAAAAATGCTCAACCTCACTAATCATCAAAGAAATGTAAATTAAAATCACACCGAGATACCATCTAACTCCAGTCAGATTTACCATCATCAATAACTCAAAAAACGATGGATGCTGGAGAGGATGTGGGGAAAAGGGAACACTTCTATAGTGTTGGTGAATTTATAAATTTTAACAACTATGCAGAAAACACATCTAAAAAATCAATCTTCCACACAACCCTACAACCCTGCTTCTGGGAATATACCAAGAGGAACTCAAATCACTCTATGAAAAAGTTATGTGAGCCAGGCTCGGTGGCTCAACCTGTAATCCTGCGCCTTTGGGAGGCTGAGGTGAGTGGATTGCCTGAGCCCGCAGGTTCGAGACCCACCTAGGAAACTTGGTCAGACCTCATCTCTACAATAAATCAAAAAATAAAAAAAAGAAAGAAAAATGAGCCGGGCATGGTAGCGCTCGACTGTAGTTCCAGCTACTTGGAAGGCTGAGGCAGAAGGATCATCGGAGCCCAGCAGGTCGAGGCTGCGGTGGCCAGGAGCGGCCACTGCACTCCAGTCTGGGTGACAGAGTGAGACTCCAACTCAAAAAACAACAACAACAAAAAGATAAGTGCACATACATGTTTATTGCAGCATTATTCACAATAGCAACAGCATAGAACCAACTATGCTGCCCATTAAAGGGGAACTGGATAAAAATATGTGGTACATGTACACGATGGAATATTACTCAGTCATAAAAAAGGACAAAATTATGAAATTTGCTTCAACTGGGTTGAACTTAGAGTCTATAATGCTGAATAATCTGTTACAGAAACAAAGAATCGAGTACTGCATGTTCTCACTCATAAGTAGACCCTGAAGAATTATCATAATACTATAATAGGGACTGGCAATAATGGGGAATTGTCAGGTAAGGGAGGGAAGGGCACACCTCAGGAATAAGGGTACCTGATCTCAAACCAGGTGTAGTGTGGACCAAAGTGAGGCACAAACTTTATCTACATAATGACCATTTGTATACCTAACCCTGAATTGTACCCCACATCTTTAAAATATAATTTTTTTAAAAAAAGAATATCTTTCATTTTCTCTCCCATTTGTAATTAAATGTGTTTTCACCCATCATAACAAGGGCCAAAACAGATCAAATGCAAAATGCCAAGGAGTCAGTTGAATTCTCAATCAAATACTTGTCTAATTTTCTTGAAGTTTTGGGGACCAGATAACACACATTGACTAAAAGAGTTCTAGTGTTGAAGGATTAGGAAATTTACAAAAAGAAAAGATGGTTCATTTACATGGGATGACAAGTCAACTGTCTGACAATTCACATCTTTACTAAATACAATGCATCAGTGAACATAAAGTCAACAAATGTGCAATTTTCTTTTTTTCTTAATTTTTTTAAATGGCTAATTTTATTGCAATTTTATGTTAGTTTGTATTTGCAAAGATTTTTTAATGTTGCTTTTTGATGAAAATTCAGAAGCAATGTATGTTTTCAGGAATGGATTTTATACATTCATCAGAGACAGAAATTTTGATTTATCAGTATGCTTGTATTTTATGACCAAATTTATTAGAGTTATTCATCAGAATAGTCACTATAGGAAATAAAGCACTCGACCCAAGGAGAGAAAAAACTCGAGAGCAAAGTAAAAAGGCAGGCTAGTGCCTACCACACATACTTCATGATAAATGAAGAAAGAATGAGCCATATTAATAAAGGAAAAAATAGTAAAACTGTAAGGAAAAATCTCTGCATAATAGCACATAGTAAAACAAAAATACTGAATAGATGTATTGAAATTGTTTCCAAGTTGGTACATAAGTATTTCAGTATTCTAGTTAAGATGGTTAATACCATGGGATGACTATGATTTCTCTCTTGAGATATCTATTTTATTTGGTAGGCTTCCAATAATAAGATCAACTAATTATTCTTTTTCTGTTGTTTCCAATCAAGAACCCTATTTTTCCTATTGAGATGAGGAAAACCAACCCAGAATCTTATCTTGAATTTCTATTTTTCTGGAGCCATTTCTGATTCAATTTGCAATATTATTCAGTATCCTTACAGGAAATAAATATTGCTTTGTATAATTTGAGGAAAGTTTGCACTTAAAAAGTGTGAGCAGGGCTTTAAAATAGCTTGAAGGCATGGGACAGTCTTTCACATCTGGCAGTATTAAGGAGGTATCAGAACACTGGGGCTATAGAGGTAAGGCAGGCTGCACTTACTAGAACTGGAAAAAGAGCTGAATGAAGCCATCTTTCTGACTCAAGTTATGTACCTCAAGAAGTAATACAACCATGTCAAGATGGTGCAATAGATGACAACCAGGGAATTAAGCATCTTCTTGCCCTCTGTGTCATGTTCCAGTTCCTCACAGTAGATACCAGAAGACTGGAGTACCTACCAGTTCAGTCCATGTGGGTCATCCCCTTAGGACAGAAGCATCTGGAAAGATAAGGAGTATGAAGACCAAGAGCAGGCATCTACCCACACTTTCTTGAAACATTTAGCTCTTTCCTCTGCTCTTTTTTTTTAATTTTTTAATTTTTTTTTTTTGGAGTTGGAGTCTCACTTGGTCGCCCAGACTAGAGTGCAGTGGCCGCTCCCAGCCACTGCAGCCTCACCTGCTGGGATCCAGCGATCCTTCAGCCTCAGCCTTCCGAGGAGCCGGAATTACAGGCACGCGCTACCACGCCCAGCTGATTTTTTTTTTATTATTTATTGTAGAAATGAGGTCTCGCTGCCCAGGCGGGTCTCAAACCTGCGGGCTCAGGCAATCCACTCACCTCAGCCTCCCAAAGGCGCGGGATTACAGGCTGAGCCACCCAGTCCAGCTCTTCTGCTCTTTTTATCATATTATTGTATGCACTCTATCCAGGCAAACAATTAATTCTGTTGAGCAGGAACCTTCTTGTTTAAATGCATCTGAGACATCACCAAGTAGAGTATTACTGGGACCTCTTTTCACAGAATTATTCTTTAGTAATGAGATGAGTCTCAAGTGGTGCCAAGCAGCAGGCTAATAATTATCTTTCAAAAAGGAAGTAAACAACAACTGCCATAAATCACTGTGTCCAAGAACTATGGACACTGCAGAGTAACTTTTGATATATTTTCCAGAGGCTTAAGTCTCTGCATGAGTCTTTGTAGCTGACACCTTAAATATCACAGAGTAAATAGGAATTTTTATTAACCTCTTCAGAAACATCCCTTTTATGTGGGATTTGACAGGATGTGCCCAAATTATATCCTGTTTAAAGATATAATTTTACCAAAATCCAAACAATTTTACTCCTTGATATTTCACCTCAGGACAGACTCAGAAATAATTGTCTAATTGTCCTTCTTTTCTTTTACCTTGAACAGTTCATCCGAGAATGTCATGTGTCTTCTCAAATTAGAAAATTATTTCTCTACTGACTCATACATTAAACCATCAACACAGTTTACCAGAGTACAGGTGATGATTGTCATGATCTTTCATGGCAGATTAAATCTTTTCATACAATATTATTATTGTTATTAAAGTAGAATTCATCTAGTGCTAAAAAAAGACAAACAAAAGCCAAACTCATTTCAGTTATTTTGATTTTTTCCCCCCAAGTAAATGCACCTCTTTCTGAATGTCTTTAGTAAGAGAGTGAGTAAAGGTAGCATTAGTAAGATCAATAACAGTATGCCCTTCTCCAGGTTGCTAAATTTCTACTTCTCTAATGATTAAAAGTATGGATTCTGGAGCCAAACCTCCTACATGAATATTCCAACTCCACCCCTTAATTAACTGTGTGACTGTTTTTTAATCTCTTTGTGCTTTATTTTCTTTAACCAGAAAGGTGAGTTTTAATAGTACCTACTTTATAGGGTTGTTGTATTAAGAATTAAAATACATAAAGCATGTAGCAGAGTTCTTGGAAACATAAGGTATATACTACTTATTCAGTTGGAAGTTATATTTACTGAGGTCACCTTGAGAGCCATTACTGTTTCAAATTCCCCAATGTGCTTAGCTTTATTAAGAAAGATCAGAGGTTTCTGTTAAGCATAGCCTCTTAAACCTAAGAAGGGCAGGCACCTCATACATTAGCAAGATGTTAGCATTTAGTCATAATTTCCACACTACTGTATTATAATAACCACCATGTCACTCAGAACAGATCTCACCCTAAACATTTTTAACTTTCCTTTCATCAACCTTGACCTTTCACTACTACAGTCCCACATCTGTCCAATTACGACAAGACCCTTGTCTCACAGATTAAAACTAATGACGTATACCACAGGATACAGAAGACTCCCATCCCTGGTATTTGTGCAAACTCTGTTGTCTCAACCTTCTCCAGAGTGGTGAACAGTAACCAGGGAAATACAATAATTCTTCCTTTTAAAAACTCAAATGTAATCTAATGAGCCAGACCCCTAAGAGATAAGAGTTTAATCTTCGTACTCCACTGGGAATTCTACTTGCCATGATATTTCTCAATATCTGAGTCATAGGAGATAATCAGTCCAACCAAGCATTACATTCTTCTTCCCCGCCTCCACTCACTTTATCACCCTGGAATTTTTCTACTGAGATTTACCTTAAATGGTCTATAGTTTCCATAGCAATTCACTAAACTCTACACATATAAGTTAATGCAGTCAAGATATGTGACAGAGAGAAGCATTTTTCTTCATAAGAAATAGTGGTACAAAGTTCTGAAGCTTAAAATGCCTCATCTACTTGAGGAAGTAATAATAGGAAAGTCACATCAGATCTCCATACGTGTGTGTGTGTGTGTGTGTGTGTGTGTGTGTGTGTACACAAGGCTGGAGTCCTTACAGTACATAGCAAGATCTACACACTTCATCAGTGTCAACATCTACCGTGCAACCACAGAGTAAGGAAAGGCACAGAAAATTTAGTCATGAACCCATTCCTCAGTTGTCATCAACAGCCTCCCTATACTAATGAAGTCCAACACATATGTGTTCTTGAACTCAGAATTCCAGAAGTGGAAGAAAGGTCACATACCCAGATGTCTCTGAGCATCTGAGTAACAGTCCCTTAGGCGAACTATATGGTCTATGTTTGACACTCAACAGCATTTTTAAATGCATTTGGTCAACATAAACATTTGAACCTATCTTATGTGGTCAAATTATTTGTAGCGACTCTTTTTTGCTGTAATTTCTAAAAATTCAGTAATGGTAGAAAAATCATATCATTGTTTAATGGTTTAAATGAACTAAGATATGACATTTGCACGTATAAGACCCTCTTAGTAACTCTAAGTTGAATAAGAGACATGATAATCTTGATAAAAAGATCATTGGTAACAATGGAGAAAAATGCCCAGACCTTCCATGCCAATTCCATCTGTAACTTAACATCAGTATATCTGTGTATATGTGTGTCTCTCTCCTGTCCCTTTCCCTGGGGAGCCCTGTGCACAGTGATTGAGAGTTACAGTGAAGCTAGAGGAAGGATAACAGAATCACCTGAAAAGGTGTAAATAACAAAGCACAGAAAACACACTTGGGAATTGGCTGAAGCTTTTGAAACTAGCAAGAATAGCTCTAGGTAGGGCGGGGAGTCAAAGTGAAAGAACTGAGTGAGAAGAATGACAGAAGCGTTGTCCTCTTGTCTCCCTTATTCTGCCCCCACTAGAAAAGAAGGTCTACTAAAAGGAGGTCTTTGCTGGTTTTGTTACTGTGAACCAGCACCCACGGCAGAGCCCAACAATCGCTACTTATTAAATATTTCATAAGTGAATGAAGGAGAGAACAAAGGTAGCACAGAAAAAGCAGAATTTGAAGATTAGAGGCTCAAGGTAGCTAAGGAAACAGAACTCTTCTATTAAGTGTCAGGTTGCTAAAAAAGGCAATGACCATTTGTTCCTACTGTAAACATGTATTAATTTGGGGAAAGCTATGTTACTTTTAAAGCACAATACAATTCTGCTCATGTAACACCCTATTAGCAAGCGCCCAAAGTAGCAGAGTTGCAAAGCACAAATGCAAATGCTTGAACTGATAAAGTTAAAATGTCACCGAATAAAATGTTTAAAATATTTTTTATTTGATTGTTTATTCCTCTCTGGATTGATATCTTCTTACCGACAGCAATGATATCTCATTCATCTTTGTTCCCTGATAATACACAGCTTCTGATTCAGAGTAAGCACTAATTTATTAACGTAATTGAACTGAATCCCAAGAAACTTTCTCAGCCAAACAGAAATCCTGCTTGATCAAAAATGGTCTGTCCTAATCTCTAAAAACAAAGGATGATAGTGTTGTTACTCTGTTAACTCTTCTGTAAAACAGGTAACATTAGGAAATTCTTTCTCTGGTTTTAAAGAACTGTGGCATTGACACTAATTTGATTTTTTAAATGTTTTCCTTTATATAATCTCATCACTCGAGACTTGCAGTGCAGAATTGTCTTGTCAGACAACTTGTTGCCACCCACTGCCTGTCAGCTTCCTAGAAGATGGTGGCTCAGTTAGAGAAAGAGCATTTACACCTCTGATGATTCAATCGTCTTAGAAAAGTACTGTTTCTAAAAGAGCACAGCTTCCACACAATGAGAAAGCCTTGTGCTAGAGTCCTTGGGGCTATAATTTGATTTGTGTTGGAAGTGTTATCTATATGGTCCAACTGATACTGGGGGTAATTGCACATCTGGCAAGGCAGCAGACATAAATATTTTAAACAAAATGGTAACAGTGTGTGGTAAGATAATAACACAGAAACATGGGATCTTAAAGGGTCCTAATTCTTCCATTTCAGTGATAAGTAAGCAATTCAGAAGAGATTATAGCCTAATCAGGTTTATGCAGATAAGAAATGGTAAGTCTAAGGTAGTGAATTAGAAGTCATATATACTATGTGCTAGATTAAAAGGATAGTTTCTACTAAATTTATGGTTGAGAAGTCTACTGCTATTCAACTTGGTAGACAGACACTAGACTTGTGTAATGGAAACTAAAATGTGCATTAGCTAAATTGAATTAAATTTAAAATTTAGCTCCTCTGTGACATTAACCACATTTAAAGTGTCCAATAACATATGTGGTCAGTGGCTACATACTGAATGGTGAAGACACAGGACTCTCCATCAACTCAGAAGGCACTTCAGGCATCACGACTCTAAAGATTCTGTGTGCCAATGACTGCTGCTCCAGGATGCATACACTTCTAAAAGCGTTATGTATTTTTGCGTGTTACTCCCACCTAACATTTGACTTCCACATAGAATTTCATACAAAAATAAACTAATGTAATCTCACAGCAAATTCTTGACTTTGTTTCTGTTTCTCTGAAGATAGTCCCTTAATCCTGTTTATAGATTATCTATCCTGCATTATTTGATTCTTTTTAATTTATTTCTTATTTATTTACTTATTTGAGTTGGAGTTTCACTCTTGTTGCCCAGGCTGTTGTGCTGTGGCATGCTCATGGCCACCGCAGGCTCAACCTGCTGGGCTTAGGCAATCCTTCCACCTCAACCTTCCAAGTAGCTAGAACTACAGACACATGCCACCACGCCTGGCTAGTTTTTGTGAATTATTGTAGAGACAAGGTTTCACCAAGTTGCTGAAGGTGGTCTCAAACTAGTTGGTTCTTTATGAGATGTTACTATATTGATTTGTTCTAGGGTCGCTTTAAACAAAAAACACAAACTAGTGACTCAAACAATAGAAATGTATAATCTAACAGTTTTGTAGAATAAAAGTCCAAAATTAAGGGCTTAACAGGGTCATGCTGCTGCCTCTGAAACCTATAGGGGAGAATTTACTTGATGCCTCTG
The DNA here is from genome assembly GCF_000164805.1 of Carlito syrichta. Classification (NCBI taxonomy): domain Eukaryota; kingdom Metazoa; phylum Chordata; class Mammalia; order Primates; family Tarsiidae; genus Carlito; species Carlito syrichta. The sequence continues at coordinate 414,879 of NW_007253298.1, forward strand.
CCTAGCCTCCAGTAGTTGTTGTCAATCCTTGACTTCTTTGGCTGTAACACTTCAGTCTCACCCTCCATTGTCACATGGCCTTCTTCCTTCTTGTATGTGTATCTCTTCCTTTATTCTTTTAAGGACATCAGTCAAATTGAATTAAAGGCATACCCTACTCCAGTAGGAACTTATTGCATCTACAATTACCCTATTTCCAAATAAGATCACATTCTGAGGTACTAGGGATTAGAACTTCAACATATATTTTTGTGGGGACAAAATTCAACCCACAACACTTGTTTATAAAATTCCCTGTATACTTTCGTATATATAAAAGAAAATAGATTTAAAATATTTATTATATTAAGACAATGTAAAAAATATATATGTATTTATACACACACACATACAAGAGGAGGGACCCAGAAAAAACAGAAATTATCTTTTGGAGCTTAAGCTTCTTACAGAATTCTTGGAATTTGGTCCTCCAGATTTAAATGGTCGATAACAATTTTTATCTGGAAATTTTGAAAGGTTTTGTCATGATTTGAAGAAGAAATGACCCAAGGTGTAGCAAAGGTGACTGGTTCTTCCACTATGAAAACCCACCTGTCCACATCGAGCTGAGTGTTCAGTAGTTTTTGACTAAAAATGTCATGACCCCATTGTTGCACTTTCCCTATTTACCCAATCTCTCCTTGTGCAACTTGCTTTTATTTCCCCAGATGAAATAGTCCTCAAAGGGAAACATTTTACCAATGTGGAAGAGGTGAAACAAAAAAATGGCATCAAAATTGATGAATTCAAAATTGTTTTGAGCTGTGGACAAAGCACCTTGATAGGTGTATTTCATCAAAGGGAGAGTACTTTGAAGGTGACTGAAGATTAAACATATACAAATAAATACACATTTTTAAATAAATAAATTCGTTTTATTGTGTACCCCTCTTGTGTATTCTGTTGCTTGCTTCCCTCCCTCGCCCTTTGGAGGAGTCATGTATTCCTTTTTATTTGTGCATTTTTCAATTACTTTTTTTGTTGTTGTTAAAAGCAGTATATGTTAGATAATATATGGTAGCAAGTCTAGATACCCCTAGAAAGGTTCATTTGTTTAGTGATTTAGCTGGAATATTTTAGTGAAATATTCCACACAACACTAAGTCTTTTGTATCACTACTAAGTAGATGTGACCTTTGGCATTTTTATAATCATTGTAGAATGATCTTGGTTTTAGCAGGACTCTCTTTGATTATTACTTGGTATAAAATCTCTGTTAAGCTGTCTCTCTCACTTTTGGTATACATCCAGCTATTAGGCTCCATTGATTGTTGGCTGAAATATCTTCAGCAATGCTTTGGAGGAAAAATTGCTCCACAGTGTGCTTGAATTAAATTCAAACCCTCTGCAAAAGTAGTTTTTGATTCCCATTTTTATGAGCTTTTTGTTGTTGTTGTTTGTTTGTTTGTTTTGACACCTATAGATCTCCTCTTAGCTGTCTCTTTTTCTGGTTCTCTCTGGTCAACAAGTTATCCTACAATGTACCTTGTCATTTTCATAGAGCTACTAGCCTTCACTTAACTGCTTACAACCAAAATCTTTATAGTTTTCAAGAGTGCCATTAGGCTTAAATTTCTTCACATTTTGTTTCAAGTAGTCTTGGTCTTTTGAGGTTAATTTTGGAGCTCTTTGCTCTAGTGATCTGCTTTTCCTCCTAGGCAAAATATCTAGCCACTATTCTGGAAAGTGACACATTTTTTCTCTGGATGACACTCATCCTATAAAAGCAAAACACTAGACTTTGGTTGTAGACTCATTCTTATATTCTTCCTTCTTTCATTAACCTCCAACTTTCAAGGAAACTAGCAAAGCTGATCAAGGTTCCAGTATTTTCATTTTGTCTAAACTCAGGTGGATTTTGAGTGGGCGTCTATGGAAATATGGCTCAACATATAAGTTAATATCAATTCCATAATGTACAATTCATATCAAATAGTAACTGCATTCAACATGGCCAAGAATTTAGCCTCTACTAGCACTCTATAGCAAACAAGGTTTAGGATTTTTTTTTAAATTTCAAGAAATCTTTAAGGTTGAAGATGACATGGATATACTCCAAAACCTAGAATTTTCTAGAAGCTCTTCCAATACCACTAGAATTGCAAGTTTAATAAGAAGCAAGTAGCAGGGGACCTTATGTTATAACCTGGACCTTTTGTGTATCAAATAATTCCCTTATTTTGTTATAAACAATGCTTATTTTAAACTTTTATAATATTGAGTTCTAAACTTTACACTTGCTTACTTAAAGTCCATAGGTTATCCTTCCCTTATACTTTACTAGGAAGACAAATTCTGCCAGCCTCACATAGTATCACTTCTCTCACAATCTCCTGTGTTGTGTATATTTCTCCTAGTCTTAGACTAAGAAAAATATATGCACTAACTTGACTTTTATAAATTAAAATATTATAATAATAATTAGTTTTACAAATAAGAATAATAGGAAAATTTTTAAATACTAAATATCTCAAAAAGTAAAAATTTGAGTTAGAAATAATCTGAAGGACTTCAAAATACAATTTGTAAATAACATACCTCAACACTACAGTCATAATAAATTCATATATTTTTACTGTCATAATTTTATCAAAAGCAACATGGTTTATGTGAATGGTGTTTCTCAGTCCTAATCATTATAACTAATATTATTAGGAACAATAGCAAATAATGGAAGGGGAGATTAGATAAAGTTGGATAACAGTGTACAATTTTATGTACAAGACAAGCTGTATCATGCCAAATGTTGTGGGAAACAGATATTCATTAAACAATTCAAAAAGTTTAAATAAAATAGTAGTTATTTTCTACACTGAATAGTAGACTTTGTATTTGATGAATTAATATCAAGTCAGAAATATAAATTATTATCCCCAAATGTACTGGCACCATAAATACAACATTATTTGTCTATTTCATGAAAGCATGCTACTTGTAGTAAGGTGTATATAGAAAGTATAACCTGCCTCTAGAAACAACTAAAAAATGATATATATTAAGTTTAATAATATATGAAAGACATTAATTTTTAACATAAACATTGTGTTTACAAAAGCAATTACATTTATATTGAGCTGGCAAATGTTTGAAAAGGCATCTATTCAAATGTTCATTATATATCATTAGTTCTAATACCTTAGAGAAATCAATAACATTAAATTGAAAGCAACTGCCTGTATGTTGCTTTTTTCCCCCTGATAATTAGAATACATTTTTTTTTTTAGAAGATGTGGGGTACAATTCAGAGTTAGGCACATGAGTGATCATTATATAGGTAATGTTTGGTACTCTTATTGATGTTATATGCTCTTCTACCCTGGCAGTGTCCCCCTACTGCCTCCCTTTCTTATAGTTTTATGATAAAAGTTCAGGATCCGTTTAAGAGTGAGTACATGTAGTACTCAGATCTTTGTTTCTGTGAAACATCACTGAGTATTATAGATTCTAATCCCATTCAAGTTGCTGCAAAGTCCATAATTTTGTTTTCCTTTATGGCTGTAAAATATTCCATAGCACAAATGTACCACATTTTATCTGTCCAGTTCATTTCTGATGGGCAGCATGGTTGGCTCCATATTTTTGCTGTTGTAAATAGTGCTGCAATAAATATGCATATGCAATAGTCTTTTTTGGAGAGTGATTTGAGTTTCTCCATGTATATTCCCACAAGGAGGATTGCTGGATAGTCTGAAAGGTCAATTTTTAGATCTTTTAGAAATCATCACAGTTTTCCACAGAGGTTGTACTAGTTTACTCTCCCACCAATAGTGTAGAAGAGTTCCTTTAAAATCTATTTAGTAAGTGGTCCTGGGAAAACTGGCTGACCACATGCAGGAGACTGATACAGGACCCCTACCTATCACCATACACAAAGATCAACCCTAAATGGATCAAAGGTCTAAATGCAAAATCCCAAACTATAAGAATCCTAGAAGAAAATATAGGAAATGCCCTTATGGAAATTGGAATAGGCAACCAATTCCTGATCAACTTTCCAAAATTGAATATAAAAGATAAGATAGACAAACAGGACCTCATCAAACTGAAGAACTACCACAAACAAAAAGAAACCATCAAGAAAGTAGGGAGACAGCTCACAGAATGGGAAAGAAAATATTGCCAACTGTAAATCTGACAAAGGCCTAACACCTAGGATCTACAAGGAACTCAAACATGTCAAAAGGAAATAAAAATAACTCTGTCAAAAAATGGGCAAAAGATATGAACAGACACTTCTCAGAAGAAGACATATGAGCTGCCAACAGATACAATAAAAAAATGCTCAGCTTCATTAATCATCAAAGAAATGAAAATTAAAACCACACTGAGATATCACCTAACTCTAGTCAGGATGGCCATCATCAATAACTCAAAAAACAACAGACATTGTTACTTTTAATTATCACAATTCAGTGATATCAAGGCATGCGTTTTTGCCATAAAGACTTGACATTCCCAAGAAGTTAAACAGAGAAAAAAAGGCAGGAGTTTAAAAAAATAGCAATTTTATTATCTCTCATATGTTTATTGCTGCCTAATATGTGTCTTTCCATACAAAACATTGTTTTGGATGTGGTATAAACAAAACAGACATAATTTCTCATTAAATTACATTATTTGTTTGCGTTGAATGTGATGATTTGAGCAACACAAAATAAAATTAATCACATAGCAGGTTAGATACATATAAAATTATGGAGATGAATAAGCAGCATGCTTGGAGAGTCATATTTAGAATATTGTGGAACATGATTTCTAATTTTACATAAGATGATTAGGAATTCTCACTGGTAGCAGACACTTGAAGAAGATAAAAACACCATTAATGAGGATATCTGGGGAATGTGTTTGAGTTGAAAGAAACAGCAAGTATAAAGTCCCAAATCTGGAGTATGTATAGTTTTCCAAGAGAGGAGAAGGGAAGCTAAATGACTGAAGAGGACTGAGTAAGGGAGGAGGTGCAAGAGTAGTCAGTCAGTTACTGGAGTACTGGCAGGTGGCTATATCAAGTAATTTCATGTAGACAATTTTAGGAAAGTGTCAAGATCAGGGAAGCAAGCCTAAAAGAACAGAGACTATTGTTTCCCAACTACTGTCCTGCTCATAAATCTAAAGTGTCATTTCAAGAGTAGAAAGCAACAGTCTCCATCACCAACTCTTGAGCTGTGGCTCAGATATTTTGTAAATGATAATCCAGGAGGAGGAGCAGGTCGTGAAAACAGAGAGCAACATAGTTATTCTTATACAAACTCTACTTTTGAAACAGAGAGTAAAGAAATTCAATCCTAAGTGATCTCTTAAAAACAAAGATTTTGGTGGTAATTAAAAGGAAACTAATAGCTCTAGGCGGACAGCAAGGTAAATCTTAGGACAACTAATTTACCAGAAATAAATGAGAAAAGAGACAGCAGAGAAAAGCAATGTCAGAACAAACCTCGCAGATAGATATCAAAACAATCCCTGCATAGGATTCTGAATTTAATTGGAGCATATTATGAGACCACTTGTCTCCCAGGACGTTCCTGAAAACAATAGCAAATTTAGTCAGCAATTAGTGGTGACTAACAGCTGGGTATAATGCCAACAGAGGCAGATAGCCTAATAGAAAGATCAAGTGAACTAATAGTCAAAGAAAGCCCTGCCAAAACCAATGTCACCCCATGATTATTATGCACATGCCAAGTGCCTTGCTCCCCGAGGAGTAATGCCCAATGTTTCACAATATGGAGAATTTATATTTCACTACAAAAGTCCAACTAAGTCATTAAACAAGTAAACAAGGAAGCAATAGCAACAAGAAGACTGTGGAGAGACAAGATCCAGAGTTGCTATATCTTACCCCAAATGTTCTGTTTTTAACCAAAAATGCAGTACACACTAGGAAACAGGAAAATGTGTCCCATGGAAAGTAATACAATCTGCACCCAACTGTCTATTAGAGGGTCCAGTTGTCATGTTTAATAATAGGCAGACTTCAAAGCAGCCATTGTAAATGTGTCCCTAAAGCTAGTTGAAACTGCTTAAAGATTAAAGGAAGGAATGATGGCAATGTATTATCACAAAGAATAGCAATACAAAGGTAGAACTGATTTAAAAAAATTAAGTAGGACTTAATTAAACTAAAAATCTTCTGCACAGTAAAAGAAATAATCAACAGAGCAAACAGGAAACCAATAGAATGGAAGAAGATATTTGAAAACTATACATCTGACAAAGTACTAATACCCAGAATCTACAAAGAGCTCAGACAAATCAGCAAGAATAAAAGCAAATAAGTAAGTTAAAAAGTAGACGAAAGGCATGAATAGACATCTGTCAAAAGAAGATATATAAATGGCCAAAAAGCATGACAAAAATGCTCAACATCACTCATAATCAGAAAAATGCAAATTAAAGCCACAATGAGATACCACCTTGTACCAGTTAGAATGTCCATTATTAAACAATCAAAAAACAATCTATGCTGGCATGGATGTGGAAAAAAGGGAATGCTTAATCACTGTTGGTGGGAGTGTAAATTTCCTCTATGGAAAACGTTATGGAGATTACTCAAAGAACTAAAAGTAGATATACCATTAGAGTCACCAGTCCCACTACTAGGTGTCTACCTGAAGGAACAGAGGGTGTTATTTATATATAACAAACAAACAAACAAAAACAAAACAAGAAAAACACCTGCAACCTCATGTTCATTTCAGCACAATTTACAATTTCAAAGATGTGGAATCATCCTAAATGCCCATCAGCCAATTAGTGGATATTGAAAATATGGTATATATACATGATAGAATACTACATAGGCATATATAAAAAAGAATGAGCTCATGCTCTTTGCAGCAACATAGATGGAGTCGGAGATCATCATTTTAAGTAAACTGACTTAGTACAGAAAACTGAACACCACATGTTCTTACTCATATGTGGGAGCTAAATGGTCACAAAGATGGAAATATTAGACCCTGGAGAAAACCAATAAGGGGAGAAGGGGTAGAGGGTATGGAAGCTAACTATGGGGCACAATGTTCACTGTCAGGAGAACATCCACCTGAGAAATGATCCCTACCACTACAAAATATGTCCATGTAATAAATATGCATGTATACCTCCTGAATCTAAAAAAGTTTTAAAAATAAAGAAACAAATCTAAATTCTGGATTTGAAAATCACAATAAAGAAAATAAAATTCCACTAAAACAGTTTAACAGTAGATTTAAACTGGCAGAATGCTGAATCAGTGAACTTGAAGACAGATGGATAAAAAATCTGTTATCCGAAGGATAGACAGAAAAAATTTTTAAAGTCCTAAGCTTTAGAGAAGTGTGGGATCCTACTAATCATTGTTTAAATACATGAGGGGGGAAGTGATAGAGAATGAAACAGAAACATTATTAAAAATGATAATGACTGATTACTTTTCAAACTTGATAAAAAACAATATTCTAAACACTGGAAACACTCAGTGATCCCCAAGTTGTATAAACAAGAAGAGATAAAAACCCAGACATATCATAGCAAAAATGTTGAATGACAAAGGCAAACACACAATCTTGAAAGCAGTAAGAGAATAACAACATGTCATATTTATGGCAATTCCAGAATTATAACATATTATCATCAAAAACAATGAAAGCTAAAGGGTAATCTAATGACATCTTCATATTGCTAAAAGAAAAAAATCAACTAAGGATCTGACAAATTAACCTTCCAGAAAGGAAGATGAAATGAAGATGCTACAAGGTAAACAAAAACTGAGACAATTTCTTAATAGCAGATCCACCTTACAAAAACACTAAACAAATTTCTTCAGGCTGAACTCAAGTGACCACAATCATTTGAACACATACTTACATACACCCATACACAGCACCAAAAATAATAATTACACAATTTAAAAAGACATTGCAATTCCTATATATTTTATTTTCTTCCTTTTAACGAATGTAAAAATAATTTGTTAAAAATGTGTGCATATTTTATTGTTGAACCTATCAAATATATCGATATGCAGTATAATTTACAATAAAAACACAATGGAGGTAAACAAGAGTAATCCGGTATTAGAACGAGGAAATGGTAGCCTTATATACACAGGAACCTAAAAAGAGAACTGAACCATAGTAATGAGAGACCTAACCAGAGTATGGCATGAAAATAAAATAAAATAAAATAAAAGGCATCCAAATTGACAGGTAGGAAGTTCCTATTTGCTGATGACATGATTTCATACCTAGAAAACACTAAAAACTCCTCCAAGAGACTCTTAGCTCTGATAAACAACTTCAGTAAAATTTTAGGATACAAAATCAGCATGCAAAAACCAGCAGCATTTTCATACACCAGTAACACACGAAGAACTAAATCAAGAGCACAATCCCATTTACAATAGCTACCAAAATGAAATAAAATAAAATAAAATGCTTAGGAAGACATTTGACCAAGGAGGTAAAGGATCTCTACAAAGAGAACTACAAAACACTGTTGAAAGAAATTGTAAATGACACACACTAATGGGAGAATATCCCATGCTTGGATCAGAAGAGTCAGTATTATTAAAATAAGCATAGTATCCAAAGCAATCTACAGATTCAAAGCAATCCTTATCAAAATGCCAACACCATTTTTCACAAAACTAGAAAAAAACAACCCTAAGTTTTATATGAAACCCAAAAATGTCTGTATTGTCAAAGTAACCCTAAGGAAAAAGAACAAATGTAGAGACATCATAATGTCTGATCTCCAATTATACTCCAAAACTATAGTAACTAAAAGCATGGCACCGATACAAAAATAGACACATTAATCAATGGAACAGAATAGAAGACTTTAAAATATAGCCACATACCTACAATCCAGCTGACAAAAATAAACAATGAGGAACGGATACTATTCACTAAATGGTGTTGGGGGAAATTGGCTATCCATTTGCAGAAGAATGAAGATTCCTACATCTCCCATATACAGCAATTAACTTTAGATGTATTAAATACTTAGATGCAAGACCTGAAGTTATCAAAATACTTGAAGAAAACCTAAGAAACCTTCTAGACATTGATCTAGGCAAATATTTTATGATGAAGAACCCACAAGCAAATGCAACTAAACCAAAATAGACCAGCGGAAGTTACTTAAACTAAAAAGCATCTGCACAGCAAAATAAATAATCAGCAGAGTGAACAGAAAATCTACAGAATGGGGGAAAATATTTTCAAATTATGTCTCAGAAAAAGGAATAATATCCAGAATCTGTAAGGAACTCATAATTCAACATGAAAAACAAACAACTCCATCAAAAAGTGGACAAAGAACATGAACAGACACTTCTCAAATGAAGACATACACAAGCAGCAAACAAGCATGAAAAAATGCTCAACATTATTAATCATCAGAGAACTGAAAACTGAAACCAAAATGAGATACCATCTTTCACCAATAAGAATTGCTTTTATGAAAAAGTCAAAGAACAACAGCTATTGCCCAGATGCAGCAAAAAGGGAAAAGGCAGCACTCATACACTGATGGTGGGAATGTAAACTAACTCAAGTTCTATAAAAACAGTATGGTGATATCTAAAATATTTGCAAATAGAACTATCATTCAACCCAGTAATCCCACTACCAGGTATCAATCTAAAGAGGAAAAAAATTGTATAAAAAAGACACTTGCAGTCGTATGTTCATCATTGCATTATTCACAACAGCAAAGTAATGAAACCAACTTTAGTGTCCAGCAACAATTTATTGGATAAAACAAAAGTTGTATATATACATCATGGAATACTACACAACAACAAAAAATAAAACCATGTCCTTTACAGTAACAAGGAAGGAACTGAAGGACATCAACCTAAATGAACAAATTCAGAAACAGAAAACCAACTATCCAATGTTCTCACTTATATGTCAGAACTAAATGGACATAAATATAGAAATAATAGACATTGGGGACACCAATAAGAGAGTTAGGATTCAGAAATTACTTATAAGTTACAATCTTCACTATTTGGGAAACAAGGATAAAGTCCCGTCTCCACCTGTTTACAATATGACCATGGAACTAACCATGCACTTGTAGCCCTTTAGTCTAAAAATGAAAAATAAATAAATACATAAAGAGAGAAAACTAGATATGGTATAAGAACATTTTTGTATAAAAAACAATATATGCCTATTCTAATTTTTTCTGCTTTTTAGAAGGCATAAAATTACATAAAGTCATAATTATTGTCATACATTTTTGGAATATATATATATTCATATACACACACACACACACATATATTACTGGTTTTTTCTCATTTGTGCTATTTTTGTCATATATATACATATATATGTATGTTTATATATATATATGAGAAAAAGCCAGTAAGAGTTATATAGGAGTGAAATTTCAGTATCTCTTTAGAATTAAGCTAGCAATAAATCTCAAATCTATTATAATAAGTTACAATTTATATGTTAAGCCCTAGAACAACTACAAAAACAATTTTTTTTAAACTTAAAGCATCGTTAAAGTAATTTAAGTGTTATCCTAGAAAATATTCACTTAATTCAAATGAATGCAGTAAATGATAGAGAATCAGAAAACACATGGGACCTATTAAAAAATAGTATGGAAGATGTGAATCCAACTATAGCAGTAATATATTTAACGTGAATGAAATCTGTCTGGGCATGGTGGCCCATGCCTATAATCTCAGTGCTTTGGGAGGCTGAGTTGAGAAGATTGCTGGAGGTCAGATGTTCAATACCAGCCTGTGAAACATAGTGAGACCACCCAGGAGGATCTCTCGAGCCCAGGAGTTCAAGACAAGTGAGCTGTGATCATACCACTGCCAGTTTGGGCAGCGGAGTGAAATTGAAAGAGAGAAAGAGAGAGAAACAGGAGACAGACTACAAATAAAACTATGGATGACAGATCTGAGAGAGAGAGAGAGACTACTAAGAAACTTTGCTTTGCCTCTAATCTTTTTCTAAGTACATGATGAAGCCCCAAGCCTTTCCAAACTAACCAACTAGTTTACACATCTCCTTGAAGAATTTGTTAAAATGTTAGCTGATTTCTTCCCACATGCTTTTATGTAGGCCACTTCTTTCTCCTGTGCTATGCCAAGGGTGAAATAGTTCCTTGTTCCTCTCGGAAATTAGATTACTTGGTGATTTTTAAGCCACACCTGTCTTATAGGCTTAAGTTACATGATTTTATAGATATTCCAGCTTTTTCACTTTACTAAAAGTAGAGGCATATGATTTTCAGTTTTTACTTTCTAAGATTTTTTTCAGTAGTTTTAGTTTTCAATTTTATGTGGAGAATCCGCAGATGGTACAGATGTCAATTTGATTTCATCTTTAAAGTACTATTTGTAAATATTTGTTTAAATGTATATGCTTATTTATTTGCACATCTCCTTGAAGAATTTGTTTACATACATGTTACTTGGTAAGTGATTGAATTTTTTTCTCAGTTTATTACAATGAATTCAGAATATTTTCTATACTATTTTTCTTTATTGAATTTGTGTTTGTAACTTATTTTAAATATGCATTCAACATTTTTAAAAAACATCAGGGGAGTGTTTTTAATAAAGACATTAGTACATTATTACATTATTCAGAGACTGTATATAATTACACATCCTGATTACTCGATCTAACAGAGTCTTCAGAGTTAAGACCCACTACTATTGTGTTTGTTTTAAATTTCTTCTTTCATCTCTGTAGTTTATTTTTGTATATTTGAACATTAGAGGAGATGTGAGATTCTGTGATCCATAATCACTGTATAAACTTACAGGAGGGTCTTATATTGTAATATACTTTAATTAAATCAATATTATGGCTCTAGATTTAACAAGCATTCCAAAAATTCTAATGGAATATGTTTGAATATTAAAACTTCATTTTCCAATTATCATAGAGATATTTCCATTTTTAATGTGCCCAAATTAAAACACATATACACAGATGAGAACCCTTCAAGATGTTTAATTATTGTAAAATGGAAAACTGCATGTCATATTGCAGATTTGCACAAAAATAGACAAAATAAAATGATGTGGTTTTCCATCAGCAATTAGTTTTTTTAAATGATATAAAATTAACATGCTGTTTGTTAGCATCTTAATTTAATTGATATGTTCACTTTTGATGAACTTATAACAATGATTACCCTAGAAGACAAAGTTTCAAAATGTTTCTTGACTTAGAGAAAATGATTAATTATACTTTACTCACAAGATCAAATGTTGATTTTTTGCTCTTCTTTGCTAATAGTTCTGAACAAAGGTCAGAAACTGGATTAAGAGCAAAATTGGCTTAAAAGTAGGTGGATGAGCAGAGTCATAGTAGAGTAATTCAATGTTTAACCACTTTCTAAGAGCTGTATGTTTTCACCTATTTGCCCTGATTATCATGAGATATTTTGCTTGAACCTGGTAATTTTGAACAAACTTATGAATCCAGGTGTAAAGTAATTTTGTACTTTTTATGGAAATGCAAAATAATCTATACCCTTGAACAATATGGACATTTTTCCAATTGAAACAACAATATAGTATTTTGCCATCAAGGTGATTTTGATTATTCTTTTTTAAAGTGGGGAAATGTGTATTGAAGACCGTCTTTCATTCATTTATCAACATCAGATCATAATCTTTGGTAGTTTGGTGTGATTTTTCTCAATTTCAGTCAAATTATGCTAGATCAAAATTTGATTATGAACTTGAATATAAGCCCCAAAATACTGAGAATTTTATTATTATGAACTATAAAAGAAAAACTGTTCAAACTACTTCACTAACTGTAGCTGTAAATTACAGTAAAATAGCTGTGCAGTACCCATTAAATACCACAGAGACAGGTTTATTTTGCTGCTGAATATTACTGAAAAACTAAGTGCTTTTCATTTACTAACAGAACTATGTAATTTACTAAATTCAAACAAACAACAAACTATTCTCAGACACTTAAGACTTAGTCTTCAGAAAGTTAGGCAAAATTACCATAGTTTAAGACAGCAGGTGAAAACTTCTACAGCATGACTTTAAGAACATATTTCTGCCACTGAAGTTTCTAAGGAAAGGTAAGGTAAATTATATTAGAGGGTAGTTGGAAGAAAGTAAAAATAGACTTTTGGGGAGTCTATTATTTTGTTTCCTTTGTCCATTGTTAAAGAAACATGCTAAATGATAGACATACGAATAGGTTATATTAGTAGTGGCCCCTTTTGATTTTTTAAGATTGTAACATTGGGTTGCACATTTGCATCTTATTTTATTGGTTTCTTTGAATTTTTTCACTTTAATTTTTTAAAATTTTGGCACTAAATTTTTCCTCACTTTAAAAATTTATATATTAACGATATGATTAAATATATTATTTTGTCATGTTAAACCTTAATTAATGAATAAAAATCAATTGAATTAATTTATTTTGTAAAATAAAACTTTAAAAAACTTTTTAGAGTGGAATTATTTGCTGTGCATGATGACACTTCTCCAGAAGTATATTCATTTCTCTGTATGTCCATTTAGTTGGTCTTTTATCTAGACCCTTATTCTCTCACCTAAATCTTGTTCTCCTTCCTGGTTTCCTTATTTCTATCAGCAGTGTCATCTTTGAATCCTACCACATTTGTCTCTTTTATGATTTATATTTATGCAGCTGCCATTTCAGGGCTTTTCAGGATGTGCAATTACAAGTTTTTCCTTTTTCTTCATTTAAACTAAGCCATTAAAAAAACAATAAATTTAAAAAATGTTTTCACTTCCATTTCTCTTTTTAAAAATTGTCAGGTCTCTACTGTCTGGATTATGTCCAAATTTTTAAAACTAGCTTCAATCTTCACCTCTTTCCCTCAAAAACTGATAATAAGCTACTTTCTAGTCTTGTCTATATGAGTGAACTATTGAAAATGAGTCATTTACTTCTTCCGGCGGGTTTTGCACAGTGCCCTCCCACATCCTGCTTCATTCTTGCTTACCCACCCAAGTTCTTCATTGCTATTCTGTTTTCTTTTGCCTATTGACAACCTAATCTTGGTTATTGTAATAATTTTAAGTAGTTTGCTCATTTTATCCTAGTTTTTCTTCACTTTCACTTTTTACATGATTGCTGAGATGATTATCTTGCAACACACTTGAATTAGGGTGTACATAGCATCATGCCGATGTGCTGTGTGCTACCTTATTCTATCTTTTATCGTATCTTTGAAAAGTTATCTACTTCAGAATTAATTGTAACATAAATAATGTATTTGCTTTTTAAAGTTTACAAATGTCAGTATTTTAACAATTAAAATGTTTTTAAAAAGTGGTCAACAATGTAACATGTCCTTTTGAGTAACCTTTTGATATTCCATTCTCATATTAATTCCTTTAACACACAAAAACACATTCTAAAAAATAGACATACAAAAGATATATACCAGCCGGACTCGGTGACTCAGCCTATAATCCTAGCGCTTTGGAAGGCCGGGGCGAGTGGATTGCCTGAGCCCACAGGTTTGAGACTAGCCCAGGCAACTTGGTGAGACCACGTCTCTACCAAAATAGTCAAAAATTAGCCGGGCGTGATAACACATGCCTATAGTTCCTGCTACTTGAAAGCCTGAGGCAGAAGGATCACTGGAGCCCAGTAGGTCGATACTGAGGTAGCCGTGAGTGTGCCACTGCCCTCCAGCCTGAGACTCCAACTCAAAAAAAAAAAAGGATATATACCATGCTGTAAACATTGCATAATTAGGGATATAGCAATTCAATCTTGTAAAAAAAAAAGATAAACTAATATTGTTTTTCTTTTCTTAATTGATCTTACTTTCCATCTTGTCTACCTTCAATCCATTTCATCACTTTCAACATGATGCAGGGCACCAGACTATATCTGAAGCCTTGGGAGAAATGTTAAAAAATGATATGCACATTAAATCATTCACTGAACTCTCAAGGGTTAAAATGTAAGAGGTTTATTCTCCATTTATCAAGCAGTGTCTACAGACAGAGCATACACATGGTGTAAACGATCCAAGAAGGATGTATGGGACAGACTTACATTAAATCATTAAGTCACAGATACTTTATATGGTTCATGTTCACAAGGGATAAAATTGCTAAAAAGTAAAGCAGGTTCATTAAGTAGAAACATAAGCTGTAGTTTATTAAATCTACCTTGTATAATGTTTCCTTAAGCTAAGAAGAAATCTACTGTATCACACAGATCAGGATGCTATATACACATAAGATATTACACACTATAAAATTTTCAGTTTCTAAGCAGTTTTACACAGTTTAAACTTGAGTAAACTTTGTATTTAAAAAAGACCTTATTGGATTGCCTTCAGTAAATGGAGGTCATTTCAACAGCCCATTAGCATTCTTTTAGCAACAATAAAAACAAAAAGTAAAAAGATTCCCAGAATATGTAAGCTATTACTTTAAGCCTGTATAGTTATTTGCTTATTTCAATCTATTTCTACTGTCTTTCTCTTTTCCTCTTAAGAGAAAAGTAATTTTTACATCTCTGCACTGTCTCAAGTAAGAGGATTAGTTAGGTTTCAAACTATAGCCTGTAGCGAGAAGGTGGTTTTAGGATTATGTAGGAGTTGAATAGAGAAGTCATTAAGGAAAATTACTATGAATAAAGTTTTTGAAAGGTTATATTTAAATAGCAAAAACAATGGAGAAGCGCATTTTTTACTCACCACTGTAAGGTTATTCTTTTATTCCCTAATTATCCTAGGCCACTATATCACATGAGTTTTCTTGCCAGTTTTTTATTTTTCTTTCTCAGAAGTTAATTTCTCTATATGTGGTTTACTTTAGCAGACAAAAGTAATGCTTCTTGTTTAGGACGAAAAGTTCCTATTGATGCAACACTGGGCTATGTCAAAAGAAATAATTTATTCTGCTAATAATAAAGTGAACATTTGTAAGTAGTTGACATCCCAGACAAACTTGCATTAAAAATATAATGCACTCTAGTGATTGAAGCAAAATTAGTAGATACATTGCAAACATTTTCAGCGTAATTATTTTTCTTCCCTTCCTATCAATTTCTATTGCATGCTACAGATTATACAGTAAATGTCAAATTGTGTTTGACACCTGTATACATCCTAAGGCCAACCTATGCCTTCCAGTGATATTTCATTGAGGGTTAAACAAATGACTGAAGGAAAGATTTGGAGCAATAGATGTTAAATATTTTTTAATGACAAGAGATGTATAGTTATGAGGGTATTCAGTATGCAGCTTTTAGCCTTCTTTTCCTCCTGTGGCATTCCCTTCAAGGCACAAAAGATTATAAACAGTGGACAGCACAGAATATTTCAAACTAAGAATTTTAAGGTTCCACACCACCTTTTATTTCTGGTGTAATCATACTAACAGGACAGAAAAAAACAATAAATCAATTACCCTCAAAATGAAATGATGCTTTAGTCATCTCAAATTCCCTGCAGTTTTGTTATTTTTTAAGAATTTAAAGTCCTGTTTTATTGTTTTAAAACATAATTGTATATTTGATTCTTATGACTGATATAATTTCTCATTAAATATTGTTATATATTTTTAATTGATCAATATTATTAATTGTATATGTCTTGGCCAAAAACAACCTATTTTATTTGGGACAACCAGGTAAATTATGTTTGACTAGGATATAAAGTTGAAAAGTTAAACTGTAAATTTAAACAATGGATAAATTCAATGTACTTTAAAACTCTTCATTCAATAATTATAGAATAGTGATCCTAGGCATCTCCAACCCAAATGACTGTATTTCCTTTCTCAACTTCAGTGATCTCACAGTTTAACTTGTTGAGTCGTCCGTCTAGTATAAAGAGAGAGTCCTTGGAAGGTGTCATCAGGTATTGACCAAACAAGCCACTGTCCTGGATTTGCCTGTTCTTCCGATTCCAAGGCCATTCATCTGCCTTGAGTGGTTCCTTAAGGCTCTTTATCATCTTGACCTTCCCAGAGGAGAGCTCCACAAAGAGCACATCAGTTTGTGTGCTTGAACTACCATAGATGTTGTATTGGTGGGCTTCAGTAAAGGACGGCTGAAATGCCAGATCAGATATGTGCAGATTTGTGTGAATATCAAAAGCCTCCTGTATTTCTCCTCTGATGGTAATGTACTGAACTCTAACAAGACCTTTCACGTCATTGATGCTGACAAGGTAGTGGCCATCTGGAGAGACATATGGAGTGCCCGTCACATCACTATTGAACCCAATGACTGAGTCGGTTACACTGTCCAGCACAATCTGTGGGGGAATTGCTCCAGTGCTGTCAGGTTTGCAGCCAATGAAGTAGTAACCTCCCAAGTGTGTATATGCCAACGACTGAGGAACACACTTATAGTCTTTCAAGTTAATTGTCTTGATGTATGACATGGTTTCAAGATCAATTTTTTGTAGTGCAGCTTCATCTTTATGAAGAATAAATCCGAACCTGAAACGATGAAAACTAAAGTTAGACAGGAAGTGATAAAGTTTTTACTGTAAGAAAATGTGTTATGAACAGGTGGAAAGATCTGTCACAAGCCCAAGTACTGTCAGGCGAGGCAACAATTTGTGTCACAATCGTGTTAGAATTAATCCTTCGGTTGTGCTGCTCTCCTCCTTTCTCTAGGTCATAATTACATCCAAATAATTATAACTCATTCTAGAGAAATCAAAATAATTAAAAGCAACAAATGTAATCGGAGCAACAAATTTTGCTTTTAAAAGAGGGGGGGAAGTAAACATTATAGGTCTTTAAACCTTCTAATATTAAACAAACATGGTTAACTATTATCAAAGCCAGCAAGAGTAAAATCCTCGAATCTATACCTATTTCATCAATTTATTTACTTCTCCTATTATCTTTGGACCATTAAGTAAATTTGATACTCATCACTATTTAGATAATTTTCCACATTGTTCTTGCTTTAATTTACATCAAAGGATTAGATGTAAGTGGTAGATAAAAGTGTTTTGTTTTTTTTGGTATAGAATGATTAGAGTTTCATTTATTACATTTTAGGATCAGTTTGTTTTTCCACTTTTATAATTTAAATAATTTTTAAAGTTAAACAAAATTTAAATACAAGTTAAATTTTTCATTCTTGCCATGCCTGTGTTGTTACTGTTTTTAATAATATGCTTTCACTGAGTTGATTATCCTGTATTAAATGATGAAGAACTTTGGAGATTTATTGTTTTTCTATTAAAGTCAATTAAAATTTGTTTTGTTTTATTCTTAAATTAGTTCAGAGCTTTTCCAAACATTTGTTCTTGATATTGGCTGAAAATTATCAGAAGTATCTGTGGTAAGTATAAATATATTTTGAAATAACCAGCTGGGCTCAGTGGCTCAGCCTGTAATCCTGTGCTTTGGGAGGCTAAGGTGAGTGGATTGCCTGAGCCCGCGGGTTCGAGACCCGCCTGAATAACTTAGCGAGACCTCATCTCTACAATAAATCAAAAAATCAGCTGGGCATGGTAGCGTATGCCTGTAATTCTGGCTACTCGGAAGGTTGAGTGGAAAGGATCACTGGAGTCCAGCAAGTTGAGGCTGTAGTGGCCGGAGGCGGCCACTGCACTCCAGTCTGGGCGACAGTGAGACTCCAGCTCAAAAAAAAAAAAAAAAAGAAAAGAAATGCCCATAACACAAGCACCATCCTAGCAAAAAATAAGTTGAATAAGAGACACAAGAGAGAAAATGTTAGAAAAATTATATCCAAAGTAGATATTGACCAATGAAATTCTGAAGGACTTTTATTTTTGTTTACATTAATAATATTTATTAAATCACTTTCTAATAGTTCTAAAGATTCATGGAAATAAGAATCAGAAAAAATATTTTCCCATTGAATGTGCTTATAAAAAAAAATTAAGATGACCTTATGGTGAGTTTTAAGATATAGCAAAACAAAACAACACAAAGAAAAACAGTAAAGATAACGAAGGTTTTTTGTTTGTTTGTTTTTTGAGTCGGAGTCTCACTCTGTCGCCCAGACTGGAGTGCAGTGGCCACTCTCGGCCACCGCAGGCTCGACCTGCTGGGCTCCAGTGATCCTTCCGCTTCAGCCTTCCGAGTAGCCGGAATTACAGGCATGCGCTACCACGCCCAGCTGATTTTTTGATTTATTGTAGAGATGAGGTCTCGCCTGCCCAGGCGGGTCTCGAACCCGCAGGCTCAGGCAATCCACTCACCTCAGCCTCCCAAAGGCACGGGATTACAGGCTGAGCAACCGAGCCCGGCTGATAACCAAGTTTTTAATCATCTGTGTAATTAATTTTCTGTATGCTTATTATCACAAATTCTTATTTATGAAAAAAAATTTCCACACATAATACAAAATATGGTGCATTCAAGCTAAAATCTTCTTAAAATTTCAAATATAAACATTTGGGAAATTCAAAATTATAAACAAACCCATATTTAATATCAGAAAAAATGAAATAAATGTTGAAAATATTAATCCTGTGTTGTAATTGTGGAAAGTAGGGACTGCCTGAGCACAGTAACTTCACTAAAATGGACTTAAAATTATAACTGTTTCCATTTTTCTTATATTACTATATAGTTAGAAAATCATATTATAACTTTAACATTTGTTATAAGAGTATTTGTTGTCACTGAAAAGAGTACAGAATTTTTTAAATGAAAGAAAAATTGCAATGTACAGTTACTTCTTTAAAAAGCTTTCCTAAATATTTATTAAACAACTACTAAATACAAGACACTGAGAATACACTGGAAATCATCTTGATTCTCACTGTCTCCAATAAGTCTAGAAATTTTGAGTGATTAAAAAATGAAACAAGCTATTAGTGAATAATGCTTGATAGTTTTCATATGTATTACTCTTCATCATTTCATTTACCTGCATGGAACAAGCAATAGTCAGTAAATTAGGTAATAGTACAGTAGAATGCTGCAATCAGGCATTACCTAAATATTATTAAATTATTAACTAATTATTAAATTATTACCTAATTTAGTGACTATTGCTTGTCCCATGTAGGTAAATGAAATGTCTAAAAGTAATACATTTGAAAACTATATTTCTAGTGTATTTCTGAATAATGTCCACTATTTCTGATTTATTTCTTAGCTCTTTATGTTTTCTGTGTCCTCAGTACTTGTGTTTGTGTCCTTCCAGTAAGCACAGGAAGGACAAACCATACCTATTCAGGACAAATTTTTAGTCTCAATTATCATGGTATAAGAAACATTCATGTGATTGATAATCACTTGTAAATAGTTTCATTAAAATATTAATTCCTGATGCAGAAACATACATAGGTTTTAAACCCTATCTGAATACTAAATAATTTTTTAAATCCTCAAACTTCCAACTGCATCCTATCACTTGTGTCTCAGCATCAAAAAATCATAAAATCATATATATCACTATCCACATTCAGATTTATCTTAGTAAATAATGAATTTACTTACTATAAAGAAATAATGTTTTACTGATGGACAATGATTAAGGATATGTAAGTATATGGGTGTATTAGTATTATTTTTGAAGTTATGAATTATGATAAAAATATCTTTTGTTATAAATTGCACATAAGCTCAGAGAAAAAGCAATAAAAGATTTATTGAATAAAGGCAATACACCAATAAAGTCTGGCATTTCAGCTTTCCTCTTAACCTTCAGTCTTCTAGTCCCTTTGGGCTAGATTTTTGTATACTAATGAGGAGGAATGAGATAAGCTCTCTCTACTCCTCAACTATTTTAACTCTGATACTACAGAATGTACTCAAGTTTTCTGTGATACAATCCAGCCTCTTCTGAAGGTAATTACAAATGTTTAAAAAATGGTCCAGTTAAAAATGCAGAAGCTCCGTGTGGAGTGATAAAATCACATCTATTTTGGCATCTACACTGGAAGCTCCTTGAGGACTAGAGATCTAGCGATATGCGCAGATGCATGAGAATGCCTTCAATTTTTCACCACTGATTTATTGATTAAGAAGTGGTGTCTCTAATTCAAAATTTCCCCCAGTACAGATTGATACTCAGAAGTCTCCCACTGTTAATTAGTCTCTGATTAATTTTTACGAGGCTCTCAACTTTTATGCCTGCTTAGTATAATAAAATCTTGCATAGTACTAGGTTTAACACAGTTTGTCTAGTATTTGTCAGAATGTATATGGGAAGTTGCAGACTGAGAAATGAGAGAATTGAAACTTACTCTCAAAATCACTTATTTTTCTAAGAAATTAATGCCATTAGAAAAGTGTGGGCTCTCAGCATGGAATTGTGTGAATCTGTCAGCTTTGGTGAAGAGAATTATAGTGAATGTCTTCTTTCTAAATTATTTTGTTTTTCCAGATGTTTAATCAACGTAGTTCATTGCAAAGATTACAAAAAGGTTACACTTTAATTACTGCTTTTACTACTAAGCTAAGGTCCTGAAATGATTCATATGCAAAGACCTGTTGTTTTGGACAGAGAAAGGGCTTTCATTCTCAACTGACCTTTCATGATCCAGTTTTTCAAAATAATACATCTTATGTAAATGTGACCTTATATAATGCCCTTGACTTCCATGAGTTTCAATCTCCTAATCAGCAGGAAGAGAATAAAAGCTATGAGGAGGAAAGTAAACGTATGCATGAACCATGCATGTTGCAGGTTCTCAATAAATAGATATTGCCAGTCTTTTATACCCTAAGTAGCATTGTTTTTCCATGTGAACAACATAAAATGTTTTCCATGGGATAACATTATTCAAGCTCATGGATGAGGAAAAAACAAAACAAAACAAAAAAACACATCTTTTTCTGTGTAGCTAGTATTCCCATAATGTTAAAAACAAACATATAGTGTTACCTTAAGGGTGGCTATATTTTTTCATTCATGTATATGAGAGAGATCACAGTGACAATACAACTACATGTTTTAACACTTTTATACTCTCATTGGTACCAACAAGACATGGACCTAGTTTACATATTACCAGTGACTAAATCTCTCACATTGTTAAAAATAAGTACAGTGTAGCTCTCTTAGCTTTCTTCACCTTCTCCAGAGTTGCTGCTTCAGTACTTGCTGAGGACATGGAGCAGTAGTCCATGTTGTGTTGGGGAGACCTGGTCTCTGAACAGGTGGTGGGATTTGAATTAGATACCTGACTTATTCAATAATTTTTGTTAAAAGTCACAGAAAATGTTGTGGCTAACTTTAGGACCTAGATATCTTAGGACATGAATAGTTGCAGTCAGTTTCTTTGCCATGGCAATTTAGGAGCTTTTCGAAGGAAGTTATTTGGCAGAAAGAGAAAGAGATGCATAGTCAAAACACCATGAAGCCTGATAAAGGGTAAGTACTAGAAGGTCTCCACATGCTCCAAGGCCAGACTGAATTTCTTGCAATTGAGCAAGGTGTGCAAAGAGTGTTTCCCCCATGTCCCCTCACTCAAAGGGACCTGAATGACTGTGGTCTCTGTCAGCCCACAGCATCTGTCATGTTACTCTTCTCCTTTTCTGTTTTTAAGTTCATTACCCAAGATGCTACTGAGAAAATCTCATGATTGTAATCAATTCCCAACATAAATTTGTCATGTTTAGTGCCTAGAACAATGTCCTCATATGATCCTTACCTTAAGGTTCAAAGTGAAAGGATGCTGTATGATTTATAGAATAACAATTATTTTATCTCCTGGGGCTTGAGGAAGCACTGTCTGTCTCCAGAATCCTCAGATCTTCTCTTCAAAACTGTTCTCCTTATTGCTGACTTTTAATGTTTAACAACTGAGGCTCAATCCCCACAAAAGAATCTGGAAAGGGACCAGATGCTTCCTCTCTATTCCTACATAATCCTCCTCAAACGTCACCATCATCTACACCTTTCCAGATTTTAACAAGTCCTTCAATGCATATCAATTTATGCAAATGAAAAGTAGTGAGTGGTGACTGGGAGTATTTGAACATTGGGGTAGCTAGACAGTGTATCCTATTATAAATACCAATATTGCTGCCATTTACATCTAAAACAAAATTATTTCAACAGCTGTTCTGATGTCTCAATTATTAAAACCATGTTCTTTGAAATAAAATTTCAGAACAAAATAATTTGAACAGATCTAGGAATTATTCACATGGGAAACTACTTGTGAAAGCTTACATCCAAGATATATAATCTGGTGGTTCGTACTTTATAAATAAGAGTGGGCAGGATTACGATGTCTTGTTTTTCTAAACAGATTACAAATATCAGGGTTTTCTCATTGGAAGATAAGAAATGCTAAACATATACGATACTAAAATCATAACTCCCCTCCAGATAATTAATATGTAAACCTACACATACAATATGCTGTTGCAATGACATCTTTCATTGTGTTACAGTTGATGCAGTATTTTCATGAACACAAACCATAAATTTGACATGAGCCATCATTCACTAGTTTATGAATTTCTTTATATTTAGTTGTTTTCTATTATCCCAGACTAACCCTTGTAAGAAAAGATTGAATGCTGACCCTACTCAAGTACCAGAGGATTTAGCTTTTATCTGAACCTCACATAAATAGCTCAGTAAAATATACCTGTTTATAAGAAGTGGTCACATTGGTATTTGGGAGAGGGGAAGTGCAAGGAACTAGAATTGCCACATTTAGCAAAGATTTATTACTAAAGCAAGGACAGTTTCTGAATAGTTCTAGTGCTTGGATGTGTTTGAGAAATGATAGCACTTTGAGGTATTGTTTTCAAAACATAAGTTGGAAGAGCTAAAATAAATCCCAGGATGCCCTTCTCCCTGACTTTTATAAGTACATTACAAAAACTCTACATTAAAATTTTAGCTACCTTACTTCTTTCTCAACTTTCACTTTTAGATTTTTTTTCTTGAAAAAGAAATAGAGTGCATTTCTGAATACTGAGTTCCTTATTTTCTTTCTTCTTTGTATCCTATTTATTCTAATAAGTAACAAGTCTAATTGTTCCTAGGAAAACAAAAAATAAATGCATAATTTCATTATAGGATATTCAAAGTATCTAACTGTTTGACAGAATTAATATTATAGTCTAAAGATTTATTACTTCTACCGAGTAACTAGGATAAACAGCAAAATCAAATGTTTTAATAATTCTGTGCATTGCACACATACTACAGACTATATATCAAATACAAAAACCCTCCACCTCTTTATGAATAACTTAAATATCTTAGAACACAATACTTAGAAAACTATATTTTAAGGTAACATTTTAGAAAATTGGATTTTTTTTCAATTTGGAATTGAAAAAAGAAAAAAAAGACATGAAAATCTAGAAAAAGGCAGTCTCTCTAATGGTACCCATTTTTTCTGATTAGAATATATTCTATGCAGAATATTTTCTATGCTTGGAGGTGACACAGCAGACACAGAGTTAGCAATTTGAAGAATGAGAGAAAGTTTGTGAGTACAGCGGTGAAAATAAAAAAGGAAGGTGAAACACAAAGGCAAAAGCAAATTGAAATTTATTACTCAATCAAAAAGTATTGCCAGAATGTCTATTTTATAAGTGCAAAACAAAATGATAAGATAAAAAGTTTTATGAAAAACCAAGTTTGGTATGAATTGGATTCTAGATATAATGTGACCAAATTCAATAATTATTCACAATCTACTATGTTCAGGACACCGTACATAATATGAAAGAAATTGAGAGAAAATACATGGTCTCTTATCTCCAAGGTAAATTACAGTCAAGCAGCACAATACTTCTAATTGTATGCCCTGACTTTCAAAGAGGGGGTTGAGAACCTCTTCAAACATGAAACAAGGGATGGATGTAGCCTCATCCCTGCTTCAACTACTAAATTATATTTTTGTTATGCTGGACTTTCACTTGAAAAGAGAGTTTATGTTAGTCTAGACCCCAGAAGGAAAAGGGAAATTCTAATTAGAATAAGTCAAGGAGGACACAATTAAGAAGGTATTTACAGAGTGTAAACTGGCCAGGATGAATAGGGTAGTCATATGGGAGAGTAACAGTAAAGCTGTTAACATTGCCACTCTGGAAGAAAGGAGCTGTGTGATGTGTGCTTTGTGAGGAGCTCTGAACTTTGATCTGTGGAAACAGCCAGCAGGTCCCCTACAAATCAGCAGACAAGCAGCTAGTGGGGACTAGTGCTCTCAACTCACTCCTTGCAATCTCCAGTCAGCCTTCTCATTTTCCAAACCAACCAGATACCATATTAATCAGCCTTCCAGGGCAGAGGGCAAGGTGGAGACCAGTGGAGATTGCACCTGGAGACAGAATGCAAAACAGCAGGCACAGACTTCCTTGGCTAGAGTCTGAGAAACTCAAGGCTAGAATATATGGAACTACATGAAATGAGAATTGTGATATATCTGTTTAGTTTCTAATAGGGATTATTTGACAAATAATAAAGAAAAATTGTGCTCACTTTGCAAGTAGAGAAAAGGAATTTGTTTTTGTTTTTAATCTAAAATAAAGTTATTTAGTTCACATGTTTAAATTTCTGGTAAGGCTTTAAAAACTCTTCCTATTTTGTAATTACTGGCAAAATACACATGTTTTAATAAATATGTAGTGAAAGTTACATATGATTAATATTGGTTGTTGTATTATTTTCTGATTACCTTTTACACTTTCTTTAGACACACTAAAACTGCACAAGTAATTCTTACTTAGCAAATACAATATTTAATATACTATAGTTTTGTGATATTTGTTCAGAAATTTCTCTAAATTTGCTACATTTATAAAAGTTTATTATCTTCTGTGTTTGTGTGTTCTAGCCTATGTGAAAGTAGGGAAAAGAAAGCAAAAAATTGTTTTTGCGTTTAGGACCTTATACAATTATCTCCAAATAAAAATTTGGAAGCTTTTTATCCTTTATCTTCCATGTTTTACTTGAGCTATTCAATTAATAGTTATATGTATTTGACTATTATTGACTTTAAAAGAAATAGTCATTTAAATATATTGGCTTTTGAGACAAAGACAAGAGGTGCATCCTGAAGGTATTTAAGTAGGAAACAGATTCTAGAAGCAAGAATTCTGAAAATTTCAGAAGGAACAAAATTTTCAGGTAAAGATTATCAAGATTATATTTCAAACTAAAAATAAAGTACTAGTCAATGTAACAATAAAAGATAAAAATTTTAGAAGATTACAAATTGTAGAGGAGGGTAAAGAAGATATATTTGATATATGTCAACTTTAAGCTTACTG
Organism: Carlito syrichta; assembly: GCF_000164805.1. Classification (NCBI taxonomy): domain Eukaryota; kingdom Metazoa; phylum Chordata; class Mammalia; order Primates; family Tarsiidae; genus Carlito; species Carlito syrichta. Next base: position 441,106 of record NW_007253298.1, read on the forward strand.
TAAAAATGAAATAATTCAAAATGTTAAGGGGCACAAAAATTGATATTCAGAAATTGATTTATTTTACACATACTAACAAAAACAAACTGAAAGATAGAATGGAAAACTGGACTGATGTTAGCAAATAAAATGGTAAAATATCTGTGAATATCTTGAAGAAAAGTACATTTTTCTTGATCTCACAATTAAAATTATTAAAATAAATAGAAATTCATCACTTTCCTTTTAAAAACATTAACATAAAATCAGTTAATTTATCAATTGAATGTATTCCTTCAAAATACCAATTACTATTAGATAGGCTGATTCTAAAATAAAAATAAAAGTACTAGTAGTATTCTACTGGATAAACTGTAAAGTCTATGAAAACACTACCAAAAAAGATGCCAATAAATTTTGAGAAGAAATTGTGGAACATCAATTCTCCTGGGCATTTATGTATATTATGTCAGTTCGATGTCTGGAAAAATGAAGAACTCATATATGAAGAAAGAAAAGACCAATGAAATAAATATAACAATTAGACAAACTAAACATGTATGGGTTACAAGTGGCATTCAAAATAAATGAAAACGGTGAACTATTCAGTAAAATAAGGACTAATACTCAGCTACCTCAACAGGGAAACAAATAGTTGAACTAAGTAATACCATATATGTGAGATTGTTATAATAATGGTCTATAGTTAATCCTACCCCCCAGTATTAAAGACTCTGGGATGTCATCTCTCAAATTTGCCCTGGGCTTGTTCATGTAGTTTGTCTATGCCAGTGGGACATAAACAAACAGGAGGTAAGCAGAGACTTGATCAGTTAGGGACTTTCCTCTTAAAACACTGTAGTCACATTCTGAGTAAGTCTTATATAGCAACCTTGAGGATAATTTAAAAAAAAAAAAAAAAACTGAGAAAAGAGGCCCACCCATTACAGGCATTCTAGCTGAGATCAGCCATCCACAAACTAAAAAATGATTGAAGCCACATAAATACATTATTAAGTGATTAAGTAAAATATGGTGGATCACACTCTAAATTCCTGTGGATAATTATAAAGCAGCACACTAAATACACACAGAACAACATGGAATATGTTTTAAATAAACTTTTGAAAGAAGAAAAGTAAGGCACAGTATGTATGCCATATTGTCATTGATATAAATAGAAAATGTAAAAAACAAAAACAAAAATAATACCCATTTTATAAGAAAAATACAAAAGAAAGGATAGATTAAGCACTAAGAGGTGTTGACTCTAGAGTTTGGAGAAGGAAATTAGAGTGCAAAGTAGAAATAGAGGCAAATAATAAACTAATAATAAAATAGAGATTTTGTACATATTAATAATTATGGTATTCTGTGAACTAGGGAATATGATGAATTAACTTTTTACTTTCTTTCACCTCCAAATCAGAAGAGCAGTAGTAATCTTGAGTATGGGGGTAGCACTGTACAAACATAAAAAGTATACTGATGGAAGATAAGGAAGGAGGGAGATTTTTTCAAGATTTATGCCTTTTATATGTTTACTTTTATCCTTATGGATGTTTTACTCATTCAAAATATTTGTTCTACTGAGAAAGGGCAGAGAAAAGCTATGAGATTATATGTTTCTTAATATAGAATAAATTTTCTAACTTTATATAGTAATTGTATATGTATGTACACACACATATAAAACAGTATATATGCAAATACATTTATACTATACTTTTATAAATTTAAACAATGCAGTGGTGTTTTAGTAAAATGGAAAAGTATGGATGGAATAGAATAGACATTTTAGAAGTTGACTCATTTTATATGTGGAAAATTAAAAATATAATAAAGGTAGTATTTTACACTAGTAAAGAAAAAAGGTATAAAATATAGTGTGTTAGGTATTATTTAAAATTACAAGCAAATTAACATCTCATTTTATATATTTATATAAAAGAAATAATTGAAGTAAAAAATAAAATTATAGTAATATACATTAGCATTAAGTATTATTATCATAATACTATTGGAAGCAACAAGCATAAATATTAGAGATGATATGATGAATTTTTTATCTTTTTAAGCAAGATAAAAAATTCTATATGTTAAATGCATGAATCTTGATAAAGAAGGCTTTGTTAAAAAAAAAACAATGGTTGAGGCAACCTAAAAAATGAAAAAAATATGACAAAAAGAGATCAATATTCTGACCGTACCTATAATGAATCATTAAAAGTAAAAAAAGAAAAGAAATAAGAAAATTTTGCAAATAAATAAATGGCTACTACTCACATGAGGGAGGAATATTAATGACCTATAAACATCAAAAGATTCACAATCATATATGTGTAAATAATTAGATGACTATAAATTAAACATCAAAATAAGATAGTTATTTTTGTCAATTTATTAGCAAAAATAATAAAGTGCTTTAAGCTCCAAGCATGGTGAGGATGTGAATAAATATGATCTCTATATACTATTGGTAGACGTATACTTTTTTAGGCATTTTGGAGACTATTTTGACATTATTTCATAAAGGTAGCACTGTAATTCTGCTTTAATGAAGCAATAATGTCTCTCAGTATTTCTCCTTAATAAATGCTCATAAATGACCCCAAAGATATTTATTGTGACACTGGGTGCAATAAGAAAATTTAGAAATATTTCAATGTGGAACTGTAGAAAAATGCTTAAACTGAACCATCCACCAACTGCAATCTCATACTTCGGTTATAAAAATGATAGTGATGTGCTTGCTTCGGCAGCACACATACTAACATTGGAGCAATACAGAGAAGATTAGCATGGCCCCTGCGCAAGGATGACAGGCAAATTCGTGAAGCGTTCCATATTTAAAAAAAAAATGATAGTGAATTGGTATTAACACAGAGATATCATCAAAATTATTCATTTTTAAGTAAGTACATACTAGATAAAAAATACTGTATATTTGAATGCATGTATATGTAATTGCTTCAGTAAATGATCTCAAACATTACTCAACAATTTGCTCTATTCTCCTAAAGGGAAAAGGACCGTAGGCCCTTACAAAAGACATTTACTTATTATTATATCATAATACTTCTGGATTGTTTTGATATTGCATATATGAATCAAAATAATCAAAATATATAAAGAAAATATTCAACTTTATTATTTTTAACTAAATAAATTGAAACAATGAGACACCATTTTAATTTCACAAATTAGAAATACATAATTTTAAAGAGTGTTCAATGGAATTGGCACTTCCTTATGTCCCTAATGACAAGTTAACTTGTATGTAAAAATAATTAGTAATTAGCATAAAGCATCTTCCACACTTTTCTACCCCTTGTGATGGCAACTTGCTTCCTGGTTAACTATCCTGAGGAAGTAATATTGAAAATAGATAAAGGTTTATGCACAAATACATCCTTAATGCTATTATATGTAGCAGCAAAAATTTATAGCAATTTGAAAGCCCAGATGTAAGTGAATGTTTATATAAATGATATAACTACTTGAATGCAATAGAATAAACATCTTAAAAACATCTTTTCATAATGTTTATAAAACACTAGTTTAGGATTAATGCTTATTCAAAGAAATTATATAGAATAGTACAATAAATTTTTTAATTAAACCATTAAAAATAAAATAAGCAAATCCTATCCATCGACTGAACAGATAAATGCTCAAAGGTTAACTGTGGTCATGTTGAAAGAGTGCATTAAGCTTGTTTTGCAATGTTTTACTGTTGAATCTTCAACAACACAGGGGTTAATGGCATTGATGGCCTGCACAGTTGAAAATCCACTTATAACTTTTGACTCCCTCCAAATTTAATTACTACTAGTTTACTGTTGACCTGAAACCTTACTGGTAACATAAACAGTCAATTAACACATATTTTGTTCATTATATCTATTATATACTTCATTCTTATAAGAAAGTAAGCTAGAGAAAAGAAAATGTTATTAAGAAAACCATAAGGAAGTGAAAATACATTTACAATACTGCACTGTATTTTTGATGCCATAAGTTTATGTCATCTGTTTACAAAATGAATTGTCTGTCTGAAAGATTGGGCAACCACAGCCAAAGATCTCAATCTATGGTACATATCAGTCAAGTCAACTTTTTCTTGTACTGTCATTACTTTACTCTTATTCTTGGGAGCACTTCCAGCATCACCAGTGGCACTTCGAAGAGGTCTCATGGTGTTATTCAAAGCTCACAATATTGTACTGAACACAATGAAAAATACTCCAGAACTGCAAGAGTTCACTTTTTTAACTGTAATACACAATTTACTGGAGAGATGAACTACTTGAGGGGAGATGATTAGCATCATACAGTGTTTTAAGTAGTTATTCACAACACTTGAGCTCACCACAGAAGTAACATGAGGTGGCTATGAAATAATTAAATGGTACAATACGTACTACAGTTAATTGCATCATGATTTAACACTATATCTTACATTTGTTTGCATTTCTCAATACTAAGAATGGTACCATATGCAGTATGTGTTTTTATGCATAAGTTTTGATAAATTTTGAATCTCTGTAATAGACTTGTGCATATTTTATAATAGTAAACAATAATATAGACTAATATCTAAATATATTTTTACATTTAATACAAACACTACTTTTTCTTCATTTTTTTTTTATTTCTATGTTTCACAATTGGCCTGAAATTTATTTTAAATTGTGCAAATCTTCAAAAAAAGTTCATATATAGAGTGATATATACATAGATGATCAATCGATAGAAATATATAGATGCTCTAAGTAAAACTTCAGATAGTTCTCATAATAATTGTTGATTATCACTTCAATATTGCATACATATTTCTAAGAATGCAGTTATAACTACAGACTGTACTTGATGCTTCAGTAAAAATATTCATCTATATAAAGACTCATCTTTAAAGAAGTATAGTTCCAAGATAGACATATTTAATTTTTATATATACCAGAATATGTTTGGTCATTAAATAAAATGAAAAGTATTTGTACATACAAAGATTTCTTGTATTATAAATGAAGAAACAAAGGTGATAATAAACTATAAGTTAATAGTATAAGTAAGAAAGGACATAGTAACTAAGTATCAGATAGCCAGCCAATGAGAAATGTTCTTATCTATAATATTAACAAATAATTTTTGTAGTAAAGGAAACTAAAAGTTTGCTGTGAGAAAATGCTGCTACAATTTTAGTAGATAGAAACACATGTCAGAAAACAATTCTATGGTAAAATTGGAAACAGAATTTCTTTCTTCTTTCAGGACATTATTCCATTATGTTAATCGGGGATTTTTTTTTATAATTTCCTAAACTATTCTCCCTTTGAAGATCTGTTTTGAATTTCAACTTAACGTAAACTAATTATTTCTCACAACTCCTATATTCAAAATAACACCTTTGATAATAGCCTTAATTCTCATTTGAAAGATTTCTATTTTTAATTTTATCATTTACAATTTGGTGAACATTGGAATATAAAACTGAATGTGATTTTATTGCAAATCTCTGAAATGACATAGTTATTTTAAGGATTGAACTAGGCACACAAACTACAAAAGTGAGACTAAACAAGGATGGGGTAGTTAAGTAGAATAATGACTTCATCAATATTTTGCTTAAAAACTTAATCTTATTAAATTTAGAAACCTTCCCCTGATGACTACTTCCCCTGATCAAAAGTAATGCTATAGAGAAGCATGTTGTGAAATTTTATGACAAAGAAAGAAGAAATAGAAATGCCAAGATATGCCAATGATCGTTGTAAGTCTACTCAAATACTGTAATTTCATTGAATTTGTTTTTTGTATAATTGTAATTATACTAAGTAATTCCCAGAATACTTCAGAATAAATTAGCTTTCAGAATCTCAGTGGTTTAAATTATAAAATTTATATGAGGGACGCAGTACATATACCTGGATTGTTTATAATAATGAACCAAAAATTGGTTGTAGTTCACTTGGATGGAAATTATATTGTGCTACTCTTTTAATTAATTCTGATTAATTTAGAACTCAATAATGATGCTTTTCTTATTTTGCTACACTGGTCTTAAATATTTTATACTTATTATATTTTGAGCTTTTCATTTACTTAAAGGATTTTTAAGTTGGTTTTCATATCTCTATATATCAGTCAATTAAGAGTAGATGAAAGTCACAAAGGAATCATAAGAAAGACCTAACTGGAAGAATCTAGCTCACATTGCTGATGGAAAGCCTGACAGATAGGGAAATGAAGCACACACATTTTATAAAGGTACATTTGCAACAAAAAGGAATCATTTAACACTATTCTATGCAAAATATATTTTCAAAAAGCATTTTAAATAAACCTACTTTTTTAAATAATATAAATTATCACTAATAATCTAAATTATTCATCTGTTTGGACTGATTCTTTAATTTGTTTACATAGCTGAGCTTTACTGTAGAGTGCTTAAAATAATAGGAATTGAGTGGTGCATTTCTAAAACAATGCCACATTATGTTTTCTTCTCAGCATATGTTCTTAGTATTTATAGATTATATAGTAAGTCACCTACATACCAACAAATTCCATTCTGAGAGAGCGTTCATTAAGTTCAATTTGTTTATAAGTCTAACAAAGTTAGCTCAGGTGCCCAAATAACATAATCATATACAGTATTTTTACTTTTGTTTCCATTGTTATTGCTGAAAAATCTGCTAAAGACTAGGTCAAAATATTACAATGAGGCCAAACAATAGAGACTTTGAAAGTCCTGACAGAAAATTCTGGGGAAAGAGCTACCTTGAAAAATAAAAGTTTTGAAAAAATTCTAAAGTATAGTGAAGATTCAAAAAATCCATATACATTTGATAGGACATACTCAGAAAGACCTGAGACTATTTAAAGCTTTTACATCTCACAAATCTTTAGACTCTATGTAAACAGGAAGTGAAAGCTAAGAAAGAGTTGTAAATATCCCAGTTGATGGTTGAAGTAGTGCCTCAACACAGGGCCAATCCAGAAGAAAAACCAGAATATTTTGTTTGTTTTTTAATTACCTAATTTTCATTGGTTTCAGGCATTTGGAAAATCTTTGTTCACCCACAAGTTGGCCACAAGCTAAAAGAACTAAGATTTAAGTGACAGTATATAACAATGGATAATATTTACAAAAGTAGTTGAGAAAAGTTACTCTAAACAACAAAAATAACCCATAGAAAACACAATAAACTCTGAGTGGGGAAGAATGTTTTCTAATGTTTTCACATTATAGATAAAAATATCGAGTTATAATTTTAAAAATCTATGTAATATATAAAGAAATAAGAAAACAAATCATACCCAGAAAGAAAGAAAAGAACAGAAATTGTTCTAGAGGCAGAACAAATATTGAAATTGTTGGACAAAGACTTTAACTCAACCATCTTATATTTGCTTATAAGAAAACATGGACAAAGAATAAATCACTAAAGGAAACTTGGAGACTGAGATATCAACAAGTAAAAATAACAGTAAAAAGTCAGAAATGAGAAAATAAACCAAGCAAAACTTTCATAGTTGAAAATTACAATAATTGGAAAAAAAGATTAACTGGTGTGTTTTAGTAGCAGATATGAACAGGCAGAAAGAAGAATCAATAAAGTTGCAAAGAGGGAAATAAAATTACTGTGAAGATCAGAAAATAAATAAATTAATTAATTAATTAACTAATTAATTAATTAATCCGACAGACCTGTAAAACACTATTCATACTAATTATTGGTTTTTCCAAAAAGAAAGGTCAAGATAAAGAGCAGAAAATAAATTTGAAGAAATAATGGTCAAAACTTCCCAAAATAAATAAGTAAAGTTCATGTATCTACACGTCCAAGAAGGTCAAGACATTTTCAGAAGTATTAATACCAAGAGATCCACATTAAGACATAATCAAATTGTCAATAGACAAAAAAAGAATCACAAAAACAGCACAACATAAGAAACTCATCATGAACAACGTGTACCCAATAAGATTAACAATATGTTTATCATCAGAAAATATGAAGGCCAGTAAGCAGTGGAATGGCAGATTTAAAGTACAGTACCGAAAGAGAATATCTGCCAACTAGTAATACTATATCTCACAAAAATTATCCTCTAAAAATTAAGGTGAAATTAAGACATTCCCAGATATAAAGAGAGTTTATGCTGCTAGACTTACCACACAAAAAATTCTTAAAGCTGTCCTTCAGGCTGAAATGAAAAAACCTTAGACAGAATTTGGACAAAATCCCAGAAAAATGCAAGCATCCAAACTTGCATAACTCATATGAATATGAATATATAAAAACACAATAACATGACATGGGTTATAGAAGAAGTTAATATTTTTGTATTTTAATTTGTCACTTCTCTTTTTATTTCCCTAAATAGTTAAAATACAACTGCATAGAACAATAATTATAAACGAATGTTCATAGATACACAGTGCATAACAATACCACTTCTGTAAATAACATAACAGAGGAGGGATAGAGTAATATTAAAACAAAAATTGTGATTACTATAGAAGCTCAGGAAGTACTAATGAAAACTAAATCGTAATAAGTATAAAGTGTTAATTGTACATCCAGAGCAGCAATTAATAAAATAAGTTTAAAAGTATACAGAAAAGGAAGTGAGTGGAATATCAAAAATATTTCATTTATGACAAAAAATGAAAAGAGAAGGCAGTGATGCAAAACAAAGGAGAAAAATAATATAAGATATATCAAAAACATTAAATATAAATGGAATAAACACTTTAATTAAAAGGTAGTAATGGGAAAAATTGATTTTAAAATAAAAATGTTTAATTCTATGCTATGTATGAGTCTCAGGTTAGCTCCAAAGACACAAATAAAGTTTAAAAGGAAAAGATGGGAAAAGATATTCCATGCAAACAGTAACCATAAAAAGAAGAGAGATGGCCATGCTAATATCAGACAAAATAGATTTTAACTCAAAGGTATTACAAGAGATTAAAAATAATATTATATATAGATGAAAACATCAATTCTTCCCAAAGATACTCCCAGTATAAACATATATGCACAAAACAGCAGAGTTCTAAAGTATATGAAGTAAATATTGACGGAATTGAAAGGGAAAATAGACAGTTCTACAAGAATATAGACTTCAATATTTCATATTTAATAATTCATCAAATGACCAAACTGACTTTCATTAAGAAAATAGATGAATTGTACAGCACTATAAACTAGACCTACTAGACATATTAAAAAAAACAAAACTCTACCCTCAAAATAGCAGAATACACATTCTTCTCAAGAACATATAGAATATTTTTCAGGATAAACCATATGTTAAGTCACAGAGCATGTCTTGCTATATTTTACAATATTGAAATTACACAAAGTATGTTCTTCAACAAGAATGGAATGAAACTAGAACTCAAAACCAGATGAAAAGCTGGAAAAAAACATGAGGAAATTAAACAATAGGAAAAAAAAATCCAGAAGGAAGTTAGAAAATACTTTGAGACAGATGTAAAAAAAGACACAACATACTAAAACTTACAGCATGCAGTGAGATCAGTGATCAAAGATTATTTATAGCTGTAAATTTTCAAAACAGCAGATAGGACTCAAAATACTAACCTAACATTGCACCATATAAAACTAGAACAGTCTTCCGGCAAACTAAACTTAAAGCCAACATAAGGAAATCATAAAAATTAAAATGGAAATAAATTAAATAGAGTATAGAAAAAAAGAGAGAAGCAAACAAAAAATAAGTTCTGTGGCAAGAACAAGAAAAGTTATAAATACTTAACTCCACTAAAAAAAGAGAGGAAGAATTTCTGAAATATGTAGTGAAGACTATTACTAACCATCTTACAGGAAAAAAATGTTAAAGAGAAGATTATGAGCAATTGTATGTTAAGAAATTAAATAACATAAATGAAATGGATAAAAGCCTAGATAAACATATCTTCTAAGAATCACTCAAAAAAAAAAGGAAATCTGAACAGATTTCAAACAAGAAAAATTATTGAATCAGTAATCAATAATCTCCTAAGAAAGAAAAGTAGAAAACTCAATAGCTTCACTAGTAAATTTTACTAAAAAATAACGCCAGTGCTTCCGAAATTCTTCCACAAAATAGTAGAGGGTGTAAAACTTACTAACTCATATTAAGAGGCCATCATTACTGTGGTCAGTCATTAAAAGAAAATGAAACTATGGATCAATATCCCTAAGACTATAAATGAAAAAATCCTAAACAAAATACACACTACAAAACTAAATCCAGAAGTATAGTAAAAGGATTATAAATCATGACCATCATAATGAGGTAGGACAAATCCCAGACGTGAAAGTGTGGTTCAACTTGAGAAAATCAGTCAATGCAATTCTCTGCAATACTAGAACAAAGAAGGCAACACACATGTTCCTCACATTTGATGTGGAAAAAGTACTTCACAAAATCTAGCACACTCGATGATAGTATCACTCATCAAACTAAGAAGAGAAGAAAATATCCTCAGTATGAGAAAGGACATTTATTTTAAAACAAACAAGCAAGGAAGCAATCAAATAAAAACAGCAGTTAACATTATATTCAATGTCAGTGAAAACTTTTTCTCTAAGATCAGGGACAAGACTAGGATGCTCACTTTAACCATCACCTATATTCAACATTAGGGAATTTTTAGCCAGAGCAATTAAGCATTCATTTAAGAAAAAGAAATGAAAGTCATCCAGATAGCAAGAAAAGAAGTAAAAACTCTCAACTCAAAAATAATATCTTATATGGCAATTCATAATGAATCCGCAAAAAAACCTTGGAGTCAATGAAAAATTCAGCAAAACACTGAAAACTTACATTTTTTCTATAAACTAGCAATAAACAATCTAAAATTAAATTTTTAAGTACTGCTTCAAGTACCACAATAAAGAATAAAATCCTTATGCATTTCACCAAATAACTGCAAGATTTTTACACAATAATCTATAAAACATTGCTAAAATAAATTTTTAAATATCTAAGTAAATGGAAAATCATTCTCTGTTCATGAACTGAAATACTTAATATTGTCAAGATGACAATACTCCCCAAAGTGAACTATAGATTCAATCCAATAATAATAAAAATCCCAATAGCCTTTTTCTGTAGGAATGGAAAATTCACATCTAATATTTACATGGATTTGCAAAGGACTCCAAACAGAAAAAAATATATATATATTTTTTTTTTAGAAAAAGACACAGGACTCACATTTCCTTATATAAACCTACTTTATACACACCTGTACAGCTCCTCCAGCATAAGTATAATGTTATAGAGAAATATGAAATAAAATTGAGAGTGATGAAATCAACTCACACATATGACCACTCTATTTTTGACAAGGGCACTGAGACCCTTAAATTGGAAACGATAGTCTCTTCAACAATGGTACTGGGACAAATAGATACCCAAACATGAAGACTTAATCTGGATCCTCAACTCATACCATATACATAGGTTAACTCAAAACTGATCAAAGATCAGAGCAAGATCTATAGTGATAAAACTATTGGAAGTAAACAAGTGCCTCAAATCCTTGGCTCAAGCAATCCTCCTGCCTTGGCCTCCAACAGTGCTGCGATTATAGGCATGAGCCATTGAGCCTGGCCTGAGACAAGTGTCAATCTCAATAATTCCAGATGTGGCAACCAATGATTAAATTTGACCTCAAAAGCACAGATAAAATTTTTAAAAAAATAATTTGGATGTTATAATTATTAAAAGTTATGCATATAAAAAGAACTATAAAGAAAGCAGAATGGCAGAAATGTTATAAATTGTGTATCTTATAGAGTCTAGTATCCAAAGCATATAAAGAACCCTTACTGAACAAGAACCAAAAGACAAATAGCCCTATTAAAAAATAGTCAAAAGTGTTGAACAAACATTTCTGCAATGAAGACATACAAATGGCCAGTAAGTGACAAAAAAGATTCTCAGCATCATTAGTTATCTGGGAAATACAAATCAAAACCATGAGGTATACTTCACATTCACTAGGATGGCTATAATAAAAAAAGATAAATAATAATCAGTGGCAAGAAGTGGAGAAATTAGAATTCTTAAACATTGCTGATGGGGATGTAAAATGGAGTAGCACTATAGAAAAAAATGTTGTCATTTCTAAAAAAGTTAAAAATGGAATTATCATATGAGTCACCATTTCCACTCCTAGATATCTATCCTCCCAAAGTTGTAAACAGATACTAAAGAAAATACTTGCATACAAATGTTCTTAGCAGCCTTGTGCTCACTGTATAAAATGTGAAAACAGCATGAGTGTTCATCTGTCAAAGGACAAACATAATGTGGTATATCCATATAATGACTATAATCCAGACAAAAAAGAAATGAAGTACTGATACATGCTCCAGTGTTGATGAAATTGGGAAACATTGAACCATGTTTAAAAGCCAGACACAAAATGTGACATATTCTAAAATTCAGTTTATATGAAATATATATTTAGTTATATTTAATACAATTAAGTAAATTAATAGAGACAGTGTGATCAGTGGTTTCCAGAGATTGGGGCATGGGGGAATGGGAAGTGATTGCCTTGCGGATACTGGTTCTCCTAGAGCTAATTAAAACATTTAGAAACCAGATAGAGATGATGGCTGCCTAATATTGTGGCAAATTAATGGCATAAATTGTAATTTAAATATTTGATTTTGTGTTAGGTGAATTTCACTTTGTTACACAAAATTTAAAAATAAATAATCTGGCGGCTGAGCCAGTCGGATATGAAAGTCCTGGTGTGAGTGAGTGAGTGTATGGACCCTAGTGATTCCCGAGATGCAGAAGCCAAGTGCCATTTACTTTTTTTTAAATCAACAAAACCCTTCTTGAGAAGAAAATGCTGGGAAAGACTGTCTAATTGGGAGATTGTGAGCAAGTGATCAGGACCCTGGTGTAACAGCTGGTGCTGCAACTTCTCTGTTTGGTCCCTGGCTCTTCCCAGGTTGCCGACGCCAAACACTATTTGTTTTTTTAAAAAAACACACAAAAGTTTTCCTGTAAAGAAGTGGTGGGAGAGACTACCACCTCAGGCTCTCCCTCACCATTGCAGCAGAAGAAACGGCCAGCTCCAGGCTTTGCCTCACCACTTCAGTGCCTGTCAGGGCACTGGCAGCAGGGACTGTGGAGGGAACCCAGAAGCAGAGTCCCACCTTAGAGCACGAGTCACCCCATCACCATCTTGAAGGTTGGGCAGGAAAGTGTTCCGACTTACTCTCCAAGGACCAACAGACCCAATCTCTGTGACTGGTAGATCAACTACTCAGGGATTTATCATGGCCCAGAGGGAATATCTTGAAAGCACAAACTTTAGAGGACCCTGACAAATGCTCGGTTCCAGATACTCCACCCCTACACTGATCCAGCCACGGAACCAAAGGTGTGGCCAAAAAGGATGAGGAAGGACTCCAAAGAGATCAGTGGTGAGTCCAGGACTGACCCAAACTCCTTCCTCCCCAGGAATTCTCTGAACATCGGACCCACATAGCTGGGCCACAACTGGGAGGGACAAACCCAGGTGAAGTCTGGACTTCAGTTGCAATAGGCGAACTCCATTCCAGGATAGGCCTGGCTGGGGCACCTGCCATGAGTACATATCTGGGGAAGAGACAAACCTGCACCTCCTCACCGAAGGAGATCTCCCTGACCATATGAGAATGGGAGGGGAGAACTGCAGCCCCACCTACTTTCACCACCCCTTCTACTTCCTTGCTCCAGATGCTGAGGAGAGAATGAAAGAGGTGGCTCTGCAGGAGAGACCTGATTAGAAGAACAATTACAGAGTCTGCCACAAGAGCAGGGATTTTTCTTTTTTCTTTTTTTTTTTATTTTTAATTTTTAAAATTTTTTTTGACTGTTTGTTAGGTCATCTATTTTTAAAATATTTTTTTCCTTGTGCAGGAATGTATATGGGAGGGTTTGATCTACATCTCCCCCCCACCAAATTTTTTTCTTTTCTTTTTCTGTTTCTTCTTTATTTGTCATTTTCTGTATTTGTGTATGTGAATGATTGAGTGTTCATCTTTCAGTCACATTGTTGTAGTTGGTTTGTTTTTGCTCTTTTGTTCTTCTGGGTTTTTTGTTTTCATTTTTTTATAGTTTGAGGTGTGTGTCAATATATGTGTGAGGGTTCGATCTGAATTCCCTCTTTTTTTTTCCCAGTCTTTCTGTTTTTCTTCTCTATTCACTTTGTGTCAGTCATGTGTGTATGTGTGTTTAGATTTCTTGGTTTTTTGTTATTGCTGTTTGTTTTGTTTGTTGTTATTTCAGTTTCTTTGGAGGTATGTGTATATGTCTCTGTGTGTGTGTTCAACTGTTTTTCGCATAGGTTTCTGCTTTGCATCATCATACAGAGTGGAGGTGGGGAGTGGGTCTTAGGCAACACATACCACAATAAGTGAATATTGTAATCTGCAAGTAGTTTCTGAATCTTAGCGCCTCATCCCCTACTTTATTCGAAGCTTAAAAGCTACAAGAGACAGAAAAGCTTCCCATCAACCATCCTATTTCAAAATAGAACAAATCCAGAGCCTGGATCAAGGAAGAATAAAGGAATGAGCAAACTTCAGAAGAGAAAGCTTCTCCCACTGACACTGAATAATAGAACTAAAGAGAAAAACAAGAGATCTGTCACAAATGAGGAAAAATTAAAGGAAGACCACAGGCAATTCCGATTATACCAAAGACAAAACTCCTGAAAAATCAGATCTTGGTTCCCAAACATTAGAAGTCACCATCGATTGGCCCCAGACTACAACAGGGATTAGGAAATGGATGGAAAGAGTGAATAAGACTCAAGAAAGACAAGATCCAACACTGGAAGAATTTGTAACAGAGATTATGGCAATAAATAATTGAATCCAGGAAATAAATAACAAGATGACAAGCATGTAAAGCAGAATTAATCTAGCTGAAGAAAGAATCTCAGAACTTGAAGACCAGAACATGGAATAAACTGATCTGTAAAAAATATAGAAAGAACACTCAGAAAGAACAAAGCCTACAGGAGATGTGTGATTATATCAAGAGACTGAACCTATGCCTGATTGGTATCCCAAAAGAAGAAAGGAAAATGGAGAACAACTTGGAGCAAGTATTCCAGGAGGTAATCCAAGAAAACTTTCCCCATCTCACCAGAGATGTGACCAGCCAAGCACAAGAGATACAGAGCACCCCCACAAGACATCAAATGAGAAGACCAACCCCTAGACAATAGTAATTCACCTACACAAAGTAGATACAAAAGAGAAAATTCTTTAGGCAGCAAGAGAGAAAGTTCAGACTACTTACCAGGGAAAACCAATCAGAATAGCAGCAGACCTATCAGTAGAAACACTACAAACAAGAAAGGACTGGAACCCTATATTCAAAATCCTCAAGGATAAACAATTGCAACCAAAAAATTTCCTATCAAGCCAGAGTCAGTTTCATCAGTGATGGAGAATTGAAATCCTTCCCAGACATACAAACACGAAGAGATTATGCAGCTTCCAGATCAGCTCTACAGGAGACACTCAAAAAGGTACTAAGCACAAAAGAAAGAAAAAAAAAAAGAATAACCACACACTTCAAAAGAGAACTAGAGAACACAGAATCAACTGAGAATTCAGGGCATCAAGAAACTAGAAAACACAAACACATACATCAACCAAAAGCCAAAAGAAAACAAGCAAAGAAAAAACTTTATAAGAACCTCATGACAGGGACAAACAATCACATTTCAACAATCAGCCTGAATGTGAATGGACTAAATGCACCATTGAAAAGACACAGAATGGAAACTGGATAAGAAAACATGACCCAATTATGTGCTGTATCCAGGAGAATCATCTCCCTATAAGGGACGCACACAGACTCAAAGTTAAAAGATAGGAAACCAGTTTCCAGGTAAATGGATCACAAAAGAAGGCAGGAGTCATGATCTTAATATCAGACAAAACAACCTTTAAGCTATCAAAAATTCCAAAAGATGCAAAAGGACAGTACATAATGATAAAAGTTCAGTCCATTAACAAGATATATCCATCCTAAACATATATGTACCCAACACTGAAGCACCAGCATTTATAAAGCAACTACTAAGTAAACTAAAAAAAGATATTGTCCCTAACACTATTATGACAGGGGACTTGAACACCCTACTAACAGTCCTAGATAGATCATTGAGGCAAAAAAAAATCAACAAGGAGATCCAGAATCTAAACTTGACACTCGACTAAATGGACTTAATAGATGCCTACAGATTATTCCACCCAACAGGCACAGAATATACACTCTGCTCATCACCACATGGAATGTACTCCAAGATTGATCACATTCTGTACCATAAATCAAGCATAAACAAGTTCAATAAGTTTGAAACCTTGCTATGCAGATTCTCAGACCACAGTGGAATAAAAATACATATCAACACTAACTAAAATTTCCCCGAAGCCCACAAAGACATGGACACTAAACAGCATGATGCTGAACAACTTTTGGGTCAGCAATGAAATCAAAGTAGAAATTAAAAGAGTCCTGGAAGCAAATGAAAATGAAGAAACATCTTACCAAAACCTTTGGGATGCCATGAAAACAGTTCTAAGAGGGGAATTTATATCTCTATGAGTACACATCAAGGAAATGGAAAGATCACAGATGGAGAGCCTAACAAATCATCTAAAGAAGCTGGAAAGAGAAGACCACCAAAACCCCAACATTAGCAGAAGAATCCAAATCAACATAATAAGAACCCAGATATGGGACATAGAAGACAAAAATATCATAGAAGACATCATCAAAACAAAAAGCTGGTTTTTAAAGAATTAACAATATTGATGAACCTCTAGCCAGAATGAACAAGAAAAAGTGAAAAAAAACTGCAAATAACACAATCAGAAATACAAAAGATCAAATCACAACTGACACCGAAGAAATACAAAAGTATTCCAGGCAACTGAAAAAAGTGGAATTCTTCCCAAATATTTTACAAAGTTAATATCACACTGATACCCAAAATGGGTAAAGATCCAACAAAAAAAGAGAACTACAGGCCAATACCCCTTATGTACATAGATGCAAAAATCCTTAACAAGACTCTAACAAATCAGATCCAAAAACATATCTCAAAAATCATCCACCATGACCAAGTAGGCTTCATCCCCAGGATGCTTCAACATTCGCAAGACCATAAATGTAATTAAATACATTAACAGATGTAAAAACAAGAATCATATGATTATATATCATTAGATGCAGAAAAAACTTTTGATAAAATCCAGCATCCCCTCTTGATAAAAACCCTCAAACACCTAGGTATGGAAGGAACATACCTCAAAATAGTAAGTACCATTTACAATAAACCCACAGTTAACATAGTGCTAAATGGACAGAAACTGGAAACATTTCCGTTGAAAACTGGAACAAGACAAGGCTGCCCAGTCTCACCCCTCTTGTTCAATACTGTGCTGACATCCTAGCTAGGGCAATTAGACAAGAGAAGGAAACCAGGGGTATCCAAACAGGAAAAGAGGAAGTCAAGTTATTCCTCTTTGCTGATGATATGATCCTATACCTTGAAAATCCAAAACATATGTCAAAAACCCGCCTGCACTGATAAAGGACTTTGGCAAAGTTTCAGGTACAAAATAAAAGTATGTAAGAGAGTTGCATGCTTATATACCAACAACATGCAGGCAGAGACCCAAATTAAAACACAATCCCATTCACAATAGCCACAAAGAAGAAGCAGAAGAAGGAGAAGGAGAAGGAGAAGAAGGAGAAGAAATATCTTGGTATCTTCCTAACCAGAGAAGTGAAAGACCTTTACAATGAGAACTACAAAACACCATTCAAAGAAATCCAAGAAGACACAAACAAATGGAAAAATATTCCATACTCATGGATAGGATGAATCAACATTTTAAAAATGTCCATTCTACCAAAGGCAATCTACAGATTCAACACAATACCCATTAAGTTACCAACAGCATTCTTCTCAGACCTGGAAATGACAATACAGAAATTCATATGGAAACATAAACGACCACAAATAGACAAAACAATCCTTAGCAAAAGAAACAAAGCAGGAGGTATCACACTTCCAGACTTCAAACTTTACTATAAGGTTACAGTAATCAAAACAGCCTGATATTGGCACAAGAACAGACATACAGATGAATGGAACATGTTAGAGATTCTGGAAGCAAAACCTCAATTTCTCTACAAACTCATCTTTGACGAAGCCTTCAACAACAACCACTGGGAAGAGGAGAACCTATTCAGTAAATGGTACTGGGAAAACTGGCTGATCACACGCAGAACATTGAAACAGGACCCCAGCTTACCACCATACACAAAAATTAACTCTAAATGGATCAAAGACTTAAACATAAAACATCAAACTACAAGAATCTTGGAAAAGGCAGGAAATACCCTTATGGAAATTGAAACTGGCAATCAATTCCTATTCAGAACCCTAAATGCCCTTACCTTAAGAAATAAGAGAGACAAGAGGGACCTCATCAAACTAACAAGTTTCTGCCAAGTAAAAGAAACCATCAAGAGAGGAGGGAGACAGCCCATATAATGGGAAAAATGATTTGCCAATTGTATGTCTGACAAAGGCCTAACATCTAGGATCTACAAGGAACTCAATTGGGCTAAAAGGAAAAAAACGTACAGCCCCATTAAAAAGTGGGCAAAAGACATGAATAGACACTTCTCAGAAGAAGATACACAGGCAGTCAGCAGACTCATGAAAAAGTGCTAAGCCTCATTCATCATAAGAGAAATGCAAATCAAAACCACATTGAGATACTACCTAACCCCAGTAAGAATGGCCATCATTAAAACAAACAACAACAAATGCTGGTGAGGATGCTGAGAAAAAGGAACACTTCTACACTGTTGGTGGGATTACACACTATTACAACCTCTTTGGAAGACAGTATGGCAATTTCTGAAAGAACTAGAAATTGACCTTCCATATGACCCAGCAACTCCCCTATTGGGAATATATCTGGAGGAACTCAAATCAATCTACAAAAAAGTTAACTGCACACGTATGTTTGTTGTAGCTCTATTCACAATAGCAAAAACATGGAACCAACCATATTGCCCATCGAAGCCGGACTGGATAAAAAAATGTGGTACACATACGCAATGAAATATTATGCAGCCATAAAGTACAAACATAAGGACTTCACAGCAACTTGAATGGATTTAGAGTCTATCATACTCAGTGATCTATCACAGAAACAAAGAACAGAGTATCATATGTTCTCACTTATAAGTGGACCTTGAACAATTATAATACTATAAGAAAGGGATTGGCAGTAGTGGGAAACTGTCAGGGGAGGAGATTGAGATTGGCAGTTGAGGGAAACTGCTAGGGGAGGGAGGGGAATACCTCATCAACAAGGTTACCTGCATAATCAACGTTTGTATACCTAACCTTGAATTGTACCCTATAGCTTTATCATAAAAAAATTTAATAAATGAAAAAATAAATAAATAATCTGACTTTAAATTTTATTTGATGAGTAAGCTAAAAATAATTAATAGCAAAAAATTAGAAATCAATGACTAAGTCTAATTCAAGATAAAACTGATGATATCACATAATTCTTGTCTCTGTCTTGTGATAAATTTGACTAGTAATTTTACCATACCCTCAGTACATTCTCAATTTTAGTTAATACATTTAAAAAAATAAAACAGTATAATTATCTAATAGAAGACCATAATAGCGATAAACATAAGAAAAAATATTGTCTTTACAATTTGCCTGAAAATTAAAATAAATACACTCTAATATGTGCATTTAGGCATCCTCCGAGTGTACTATAATCTAAGGAACATGCTTCTAGAATCTTTGGTGTAATTTTAGTATTTATTTCAGAGGAATCATTTATTTATTATGGGACTACCAGTCAATTGTCTCAAATATTTTTATCCTTCCTTCATAATTTATTTAGAAAAGTCAATATACATCCAACCAAGATGGTTGTCCAATGTTCACTAGTTACATTCATTAAAAAAAGGTTTTGAAATGTACAGATAGAGAAGCAACAAAAGCAATAAATGATCCACAAACACACAAAATAAAATAATAAAAGATGAGAATGACAGCAACAAACCAGCAAATCCAGAAGCACAATAACTGGCAATTCCTTTGTTGCTGCATCTGGAGAAAAATATACAGATTTACCACTTTCTTCCTTTAAGTGTTTTTATGGATTTTAATGTTGAAAGAGAATATTCTAATTCAGGGTTCTAACAATTCTTTGTGTTGTGAAAAGGTGTTGTTCTGGCTTTAGGTCCTGGTCTCTTATGTCTTAGTTCATGACTTCGTTAAATAAGTTACTTTATATGAACTTTGGTTCTTTTCTTTGTTTGTTTGTTTTTTCTTGATAATATTTCTTTGATTCTTTCCAAGTAATGCATAACCAGAAAAGATCAGAGAAAGATATGTTCAAAATCTGATATATTGTAGGTGCTTAGTAAATTACAGTTATTATCATTAAGGATAATTGTACAATGTCAAGAAAATATATTAACATTGCAAAGACTGCAAATGTCAGTCATCAGTTTATTCTTTTCAGGAATTTAGATCACTTCCCTGAGAAAAGAAGATACCTAAATACATTTAAGAGTGACAACTGTTCCCTTGGGGGCAGATTTTTTTTTTTCTCTCTCTCTTTGTTTTTAAGGCTCACTTTTCTACTTTGGCTTTAAAATATTTTCTCATCTTTTATCCATTCATAAATATATATGGTATTATAGACATATATAATATATATGCCGTTTCAGAGCACCAGCTGCTATTTGACATTGTTCTTAAATTTATGTCTCCAATGGGTAAGTGAATGATGATGGCCTGCACACATCATTTCTTTATTCACAGAATTTAGCATTCCGATTTTTTAAAATACCATATGGAGAAATATTTCTGCTTAGTGCATTCAATATACAAGACAATGTTTACTTTAACTTTGATTCTACATCTTTGTTGATGAACTTTTCAATGCCAATCCATCAACATCAGTAGATGGAATGGCAAGTGTTTTCCCTAAAGCACAATAATCTAGCGAACACATAATTTAATTATTATTATCCCAGGAGAAAAAATGTTAAAAGCTTCATGTAATAGAGAGGGCATCAAATGCTGTTCTTTTCTCCTGATGAATATGAAAGGTTAAATGTATTTTCAGATTGCCCTGTCTCATCAGGATAAACAATTTTGTTTAGACAATTGACAGAGCCAACTCAATTCAACTTCTTTAATCTCTTCCTGGCACTAACAACTTTTAAATTGTCACAGTATATTTATCACAGACTTTTTCTGTTTGCTTTGTTTGTTTCTACTCAAGATTTTTCCCCCTGTTTTTTGGCTATATTATTTAAAATATAATTGAAATCATTACCTGTTCTTTCATACATGATAGCTTCAGTTACATACAAAATGTTAATTGACTGGCATATATTTTCTGAATTAATTTCTGCAAATTAAAAAAAATTGTACAAATTAATTACCCATTATTGGTGCCTTTTTTAGTCTGTGTAAATTAGCCATTTTTCAAAGAAATTTTATTTCCACTTTTGATACTCAGTATGTTCTACTAACAGCTATGGATTCAGCAACCTCTTTTTAAATGTTATTTAACGAAAATAAATAACACTGACTATTTTAAATTTCAGCAATAACCTAATTCTGAATATGCATATTTAAATAGATACTTAACTGTTTGTTTGTTTGTGTATTTTAGCTCAAGCTAATTTTCACAACTAGCAACCCTTGATGGTCAAGCAACTTGAGTGAACTTTTCTCTCTTGTGATTCAACCATTCCTAACATGATTTGTGTGTTGTTTTATACAAATTTTCAATAATGCCACCCTACATTTCATCTACATTTATGAAGTTACTATTTTACTTAATGTTTCATCCTTTTCTGACTTATAAAATTCCCTCTTCTCATGATGTGCCGTTCAAAAACTGGCCTAGACACTAAAAATATATCATTGCATGTGGAATGTGATTCAGGATTAAGAAGGTGAGCCTGAGGACCAAGCATGTGCCCTCAAATCCTACCATATACTGACTATGTATCGCTAAGTGATCTAATTTCTTCATTTGCAAACTGAGAATAGCAATGGCATCTACTGAAGCGTGGTTTTGTGAGAACTAAATTGATTAGATCATGTAACAAATAGAATAGCATCTTGCTCATAATGCCATATATGTTGGTTAAATAAATATTTAAAGACAGGCGCCAATGAATCGAAAAATAACTTTAATACAATAGTCTTAGTGTCATAATTAGGCATAAAGTTTTACTTGAAAATAAACAATTTACACAGACTGCTAGAGATTATGAAAGTATTTTTGGAAAAAACAAAGTTAAGTATAGCAGCTCCTTGAATAATGTTGTTTCCCTTAATATCATTTTGTTATAACGATGATGAAAAAACAAAAATCAGCTTCCGGCCAGGGCTGCTGACTGTGTGAAGTGTGCATGTTCTTCCCATGTCTGCATGGATTTTTTCCACGTATTCTGGTTTCCTCTCACATTCCAAAGATATACACATTAAGTTCACTGGCATGTCTATACGGCTCCAGTGTGAGTGGATGTGGGTAAGTGTGAGTGTACCTTATGATAGAATGTCCTCTCTAGAATAGGTTCCTGCCTTTGTATCCTGAGTTGCTGGGATAGGTTTCAACTCTTGCAACTTGGCACTAACATAAATGGGGTGGGAAAGGAATGAATGAATACAAATTGTTGTCAAATTAGATAATAATTACACAAATGCATGACAATAGATGTGGCACAAAAGCACTCAGCAAGTCTGCATATTTATTATTGTTTGTTTCTGAACTGTGATGTGGGAGGAGGTGCTCCTTGTAATTTTTACTCTGCTAACATTTATACCTCAGTTTAACCCACCAATACTTTGATTCACCAAAGATTGGGTAAATAACTATATTAATCTTTCTTCAGTGTATGTATACCTCACATTTTTTGAGTCTTTATTCAGAAGATTGATGATGTTTACATCAATTAGTCTATGGTAAAATTGACTTTATTATTTGTAGTTTGGCTTGAAGTCACAATTTCCAAAAATCTGTCCATGATGTTAACTAAAGACTTATTGTATTGTGAAGTGTTGATCAGATAAAGGAAGAGAAAAATTTAAAAAACATTTCAAATATAGAAAGCAGAATATGTAGCAATAATGGCAAATACAAGCTGGTTTGCATCACGCAAGTGAAATGTATACAGCAGAGATTTATTCCATTCTTGTTTCTAAGATCCTCGAGAGGTAAATCTTCAGCTAGCATATCTGTTGTTCTCGCAGTCTCTAGCATAAGCTTTAACATAAGAGACAGTCATCATCTCATGCATTATTCTTGTAACAGCTTCCTGAACATCTCTCAAACACTGTTCTCAATCACATTTCAATCTATTTCATGTAGCGCTTCCAGGATAACTGGTAATACACACATAATTTCTCAGAGGTAGAGGAGACTGGAGAACTTCAGCTGTTGCTTGTTACCAACAGCATTGAAGACACATTATATTGGTCATATTTTTTCATACTTTAAGGATGTTTACTATTTACTTAGCTTTTCTAATCATCCAAATCACAATTCTTCTGTCTAAATTATATATATTTGCTGACATACGTGGAAAAAACTTTTTTTCTAATAATGACATGTATTTTTGCATAGCATTTTTTTTAAAAGTACTGTGATAAGACGACAAAGCACTTGCAAAAAGGAGAAACACACAGACACACAGAGGATCCTCTAAAGAAAAGAGATTATATTCCTGAATACTAACTAGTTCTGACTACCAACTTGAGGAATCACTGTCCTATGGTCCTGCCCTCAGATTTAGACATAACTTATTAACCATTTGCCACCTCTGTGCTCTGAGAATCTAATATCTATAACCAGTAGTAACAATTTCCTAATGAAAATCAGATCTTATCATATATTTGAGCAAAACTTCCAATGGCTTTCACCCATTCAGAATAAAATGTAACTGGCCCTACCATTCTAAACTTATCTCCTAACTCTAAAGCTAGGATTCAGGTCCTGGAAACAAGGAGTGGAAATGAGAGTGGTATTACTCACTATTATATATAACGAGCCACTATCACCATTTCCTATTATTGCAGTTGTATGCTCTGTTGCCCTAGAGGTCTTAATTTCAGAGGGAGAAATGCTTCCACCAGAAGTCATAAGACTCATTTCACTGAAACTCGCTACTTTGAAACTTCTTATGTTTCTGAATCAATAGGCAAGGAAGGGAGTTATGGTTATGACTGTATAACTGATTTTGATTACCAAGGGAAAACTGGGATGTTACTATGCAATGGAAGTAAGGAAAAGTATGTCTGGAATATAAGAGACTCCTTAGAGCATCTCTTAGTATTATAGAACTCTGTGATTAAGGTCAATAAAAAACTGCAACTCAATCCCCATGGGACTACTAATGATTTAGATCAGGGGTGTCCAAACTTTTGGCTTCCCTAGGCTGCACAGAGTAAAGAGGAATTATTTGGGGTCATACATAAATTATATAATATAATTAGTGTATATATAGAATGAAACTTCTTTTTAATATTTTTATAATGATGTATAGAAAAACAAGAACAATATAAAACTAGTGGGAAATTTGACCTTGTTTTTGTAAAAATATCAGTTTGGTCACAATTCCCAGTGAGTGGTCACAATTCTTAGTGAGTTCCCAAGGTTTTCATCAGAAATGTTTGCTCACATTTTGCTCTTTGTATGGTTCATAATTGAAAACAGCTGTTCAGAAATGTATGTGCTGCCAAAAGCAATGTTATGAATAAGGTATGATTATGAACTTCAAAAATGAACATATTCATGGAGTCATGAAGAAAATAAACACTAAGAAATACATGATGTTAAAAGATTTTTGTTGGAAGGCTGAGGCGGAAGGATCACCGGAGCCCAGCAGGTTGAGGCTGCGGTGGCCGGAAGCGGCCACTTCACTCCAGCCTGGGCGACAGAGTGAGACTCCAACTCAAAAAAAAAAAAAAAAAAAAAAAATGATTTTGTGGAGTCACACTACTAGCTGTCCAGGGCTGAATGTAGCCCATGGACCATGGTTAGATGTGCCTGACCTAGACCTTGCAAGAATGAAAATTTGGGTCACCCCACCAGGTTAAGAACCATAACAAGATTAGGTGCTTACTGACGGCAAAGGGAAAATAGATTATGTAGTGGAGGAAGGTAGTTATAAACACCAGCTACGACCATGTACTCAATTACAAAAACAAAGACTGTAATTGTTGTAATTGTCATAGATTGCCTCCTTAATTTGCTATGAATACATGTGATTATATATATTAAGAAATTATCTTTAAATATCTTTTGATTTAAAGAGAGAATTGTTTCTATTCCTCTCTCATATCTCTATCATGCATCAAAAGATGTATTGACTTTGTCATTGTATTATTTAAATATTGTTATATTTACATAGTGTTAAGTATCTGGAATAATATATAAGTATTGTTAATTTAATGTCATAGCATTTGAGTTCAATAATAAGAGTAATACAATTCATTCAATGACATTGCTTCTTCTTTAAGGGTAGAGGTTAATGCATTTTCACTTGTACAAAGGATAGTCATATTAGGCTAGACAGAACCATCACTTTGCTATTGCTTTTATTTGGAGATTAAGTATGGTTTAAGGAGGTGTATGTTGGTGCCAAGTTGACAAGAAGCAGACTTGTGGTAGTTAATTTTGTGTTGACTTGACTGGGATACAGGATACCTAGATATCTGACTGAATTTTATTTCTGGGTATGTCTGTGAGAGTGTTTCTGGAAGAAATTAACATTTGAATTGGTAGACTGAGTAAAGCAGATGATAGTGGGCATCATCCAATCTGTTTAATCTGAATTTTAAAAAAAAGAAGGTTAAATTTTCTTTCAGTCTGACTACATGAGCTGGGACACTAATCTACTGCTCATAATGCTCCTGGTTCTCAAACCTTTAGAATTCGACAGGAATCTACACCATCAGTTTTCTAGTTCTCGGGTCTTCAAACGCTAACGATAACACCAGCTTTTCTTAGTCTTCAGTTTGTAGACAGCAGATTGTGGAACTTTTCAGCCTTCATAATTGCCTGGACCAATATCTTATAATAAATTTCTTCACACACATACACACACACACACACACACACACACACACACACACACACACAGAGAGAGAGAGAGAGAGAGAGAGAGAGAGAGAGAGAGAGAGAGAAATAGTATTGGTTCTGTTTCTCCAGAGAACACAGACTAATATAGTTGGCATCATATATTTCCATATTTCATCCTCTATTAATGTCTATGTTTCTACTTTAAAAGATTTTTGTGAGTACTGTAAATGTTAAGCATAAAGTACTGAGCAGATTATATAGTACAGAATAATCAACAATTTCTACTGTTGATATTCTAATGAGGTTCATGAGATTTCTGAACAAAGAAACAGTTTTTCTTTCTAACCTAATAGAGACTCTTATTAACAGTCCAGAACCAATTTTCTCATTTAGATTGTCTTAGAATATTTTAGAAACTGGGAAGTTTTGAAATTGTTACAAAGAAAGTGATGACAGGATTCCAAGGGGTCTAAAGTAAAAGCATGGGCCTACCAGCATATCTTAGGAAACCTGAGCATCTAGACTGGACCATAGGGCTGTCTGCTCATCGTTGCTTTCCTCTCACAGACTGTGTACAACAGCAACAACAAAAACAGCAAGTGATTTAAGCATTCCCTGCAGGATATCTAAATGCTGCTCTTCAAATTGCCCTGGGGAGTTTGTTTTATTTTTCTGAAATAAATCATACCACAATGCATCACATTTCTTTCCTAGAAAAATAGACTATGAACGAAGCCATAGTGTTGCTGTGGAATGGACCTATGGACTGAAAATACATTGCAGCATAATACAATTTGATCACAGCTGCACTTATCTATTTGGAAAGGCATTTATATTGCACTTATTACCTAGTACCTGTTAAAGCTGTTTCTGGAAACCACAAGGAAGAAATAATTTTTATGCTTCTTTTAGTTTGCTATAAATTCAGAAACAATTTTGCTTGAACAGCTGATCTGTGAATTAATAATGAGAGACTATAACTTTTTTCACTACAGTATGTCAAGTACTTCCTTTGTGTTTAAAAATTGATGGGGTTCAAAACTACACTTCTTTACATAAAACAGATTTCAAAGGCATATGGGACAATCACCATTTCTCTCATATGGAAAGTTCTTTCCAAGTTCATGTCTTGGCTAGGAAAAAGTAAATAAAAACAGTTGGTGTTATGTTTATATGAAATATTATTGTCCTTCTTTAAGAATTTGTTGAAAATATTCTGAAAATTCATGTAAAGAATAATTTTTAGGAAAATGTATCATACTTTATCCCAGAAATATTGTCTATCTAAAGAAACAATTAACTGTCTCTTTATTTTTTTATTTTTATTTATTTATTTTTTTTGAGTTGGAGTCTCACTCTGTCACCCAGACTGGAGGGCAGTGGCATGCTCCCGGCCACCGCAGCCTCGACCTGCTGGGCTCCAGCGAACCTTCCGCCTCAGCCTTCCAAGTAGCCGGAATTACAGGCATGCGCTACCACGCCCGGCTGATTTTTTGATTTATTGTAGAGATGAGGTCTCGCCTGCCTAGGCAGGTCTCGAACCCGCGGACTCAGGCAATCCACTCACCTCAGCCTCCCAAAGGCGCGGGATTACAGGCTGAGCCACCGAGCCTGGCTAACTGTCTCTTTAAATAAAATGAAAAAAAATTATCTCAATTGCTTCCATTGACTGTATGCCTTTGAATTTTTTAATTTTGGTTTTGCTTATTATTTTGAAGTAGGATGATTTTCTTAGGCATTCCAGTTCCTCTATATCCTTTTCTGGTATGATAGTCCAATTTCTTTTTTTTCATTAAAGGGTTTATTTTTTAAAATCAACTATGTTTTTCATTCAGTATTACCTTGCAATTTTCAAAACTATGATATTAGTGAAATAAAGCCGTAAGCATTCCATGATTGAGATAATAGAACAGATATGAACCATAACGAAGATGCCTTATTCTTCCAGGATAACATGTTATCCTTGCAAATAGAATAACAGCAGCTTGTCCAAAATCAACTTGAAAGTGGCCTGAGGCAATAGACAGAGCTTGACTTTTTTTTAGTATTTTCTATTACTTAGTATCAGAAAAAGGAGGATGGGAAATAAAGCTTATACTGAACTTGAAAGATTGCCAATTACCCATGTGTAATAATTAAGAATAATTAGGAATTGGTGTGGGTATGGGGAGACAACATCAATATGGGTAACTAACCTCAAACCAGGTAAAGTGGGGACCAAAGGGAGGCCCAAATTTTACCTGTACTATGTCCACTTGTATACCTAATCCTGAAGGTACCTCACATCCTTATAATAAAAAATTTTTATAAAGAATAATTAGGAATTAAGAATCATGAGTAATTCTTAACGTAATTTTTATCTAATTATTTTGTCTTTGGAAATAGATTGTTCATTGAAATTTTTATTTACTTTTTAGTGGGAACAGAGTGCACTGCATTAAATGATATTTTCTAAAGGCAACTAGTTTACTCTTCTTAAAGTTTTATACTTTAAGGAGCAGGTAGAGAATTCCCTATGAAAGTACTTACAGGTTTTCATATAAGGCTGTATTTCCATTTATTTAAAGTAAAGCTTGCACATCTCTTTTTCCTCCTTTGCTAACTGTTAAAAATAATTATTGTTTTATTTTGTCCCCAATTCTGTCTCTTTTTACTTTTTTCCTTAAGAAAAAAGAATTTTTTCCTGTTTTTCTCTATAACTCAGTATACTGATCAGATTTTGCAAATAACCAGACTCTAAATGCAGAGACCGGAAGTGTTAAACTAACATTCTCGGAGAACCATTATTTTGGACTGAGCTCCTGCACTAGATCTCAACAGACCAGTCAAAACTAAAATGGTGCTACTCATGATAAATGTTAGAAAATTACTCAAAACTTTATGTGAGTCTATAGATTTCACAACAGATCTGTACTTTTTTTCCCCTCAAGACAAGAGATTCCATTCCACACAAGTTAGTATAACTTCTGTTTTAACCCTTATAGAAAAAGTAATCTGAAATAACCTGATGCGTTAAAGAATCAGCTTTTTCTCTATTGTTCTGTTTTGTTTTCCACCTCTCAAAACCCACCGTTTTGCCAGCACCCAGTGGAAGCTATGTATCATTCTGTCTCGTAGAATACAAGCAATGCTGATTCATGAATAGCAAATAAAAGTCAATTGGATTTATAAATAAAATTGTTGTAATTTTTCTTTTGCAGAAATTAAGTCAAAAGTGGCAGAACATGATTTTGAATCTTCACAGTAACACACTGTGTAACTGAACTTCAATAAAAAAAAATTTTAAGTTATATGACGTTGGAAGTTTTTAGAGGCAGACATTAAAGCTAGAAAGAAACTTGGAGTTAGGAAAGAAAAAACGTATATATCAGAAAATGTCACTATCTTGAGTTAATGTCCAAGTTTTCCAAATTTACATATTAGCCATATCAAAGTGTATTAGACACCAAATACCAGGAATTTGGATGTGTTTGTTTCTGGCAGAATGTCAACGAAATGGGTTGAGCCTGGGATTTTTTGGTAGTTAAGGGTATACCTTGGCAGTTTACTAAATTGAGTTGCATTACAGATACAGTAGATCTTTGAATTCCAAAGAATGTCTGCCTTCTTCATGAGAATTATTAGCACTTTGTCATTCTTATATACTCCCACAAGGCATTAGAGAGAATATAGCACAGAGAGCCAGCTATTCTGGTCTGAGGCAATCTTAAGACCTCAACAGTTTGCTTTGGAGCTGGAGTGACTTTGGGGATGATCTGGTTCAATCCCTCCATTTTACAGATGAAAATTTTGAAACCCCATGAGATTAAAGGATGTTCCTGAAATTGCAAATCTCATTATGAGCAGTTGGATTAGATCCTATGTTCCTAAATTTTATTCTCTCTCTCTTGCTCTTAGGAGTGAGGTGGTCAAGAATAGAGCTTAAAGCTACTGTGAGGAGTATTTTTTCATTTATTTTTAAATTGGTGCATAAGGAAATAGAAAATCTAATTGTTTAAGAGTTTATTAAATATTCTAAATCGAAAAACGGGCTAGAAAAAATGCTTAAAGAAAAATTATACTATCTTCTAGTTAGTATCTCAATCTATGCTACTTGCTTAATATTATTTGTGTTTTTACTTATAATTTTACTTATGTTGTGAAATGTATAAACGTTTTGTATCTGCATATTCTTAACTATGCAAAGTGATTAAATTCACTATAATTAATTAGCTATACATAGCAATTCTATTCAAATTACATTTATTAAACTATCACTCTGTGTTAATTAGTTCACATAGGGAACAGTTTAACAATTTCTAATACCTTACCTCCTGAAGCTTAATATCTAGACAAAAACAAAGATTAAAAAATCCTCTGATATAAAATACAGTGTAATCAATGCTGCAATAGCTGGAATTGCAGCAAACTTTGAGAATATAGGAAACAGGCAAAGTAATATAGCTGCAGCTAAGCAATGGTACAGGAAAAATCTGGAAAGAAAGACTCTTTAGAACTAACAAACACAATTTGGGTTTAAACAAGACAACTTGTAAACAGATATGAAGGTGAAGATTTCAGCATAGAAATTATTTTGAATCCTATTCTACCATTTGACCTTCCTCAGCAAGCCTGAGAACAAACTATCTAATAAAATAAGACAAGTTTAAATTGAGATTATGAAGAAAGGTAAAACAAACTACTTTGTTTATCTCTTGCGATGAGTGACTTTGACATTCTTTTAGATAATATTTAATTAGTTATCTAATGGTCTCCAACCTCACTTAACACATTGTCAACTATCTCAGAGAAAACACTGTTCAAAGGATCAAAGTGAGGCCCAAACTTTACCTGTACAATAACCATTTGTATACCTAACATTGAATCATACCCCACATCTTTAAAATACACATTTTAAAAAAAATTAGTCAATGAATGTAGCACTTTATAATTCTGTCATAAAGAAACAAGTGGACTTCCCCAAAGGAACCAATGCAGGTCTTAAAATGTTTTTATTTTATTTTCTTGTCATAAAAGCAAGCATACCACGTATTTTCAAATCCAGTTTTTTTACGTTATTTTCTCTACTTATAAAATTCCTCGCATTTTTTGCATTGATTGGCTGACAAACTCTTACTATACAAATTTTTGTCTTCTAGAGTAAAAGTAATTAATAAAAGTTTTCCAACAGACACAAGCAAAGGATATTTATCTTTTTAAAGGGTGACAAATATTTAAGACATCTCTATTATGTAGTTGACACTTCAGGCAGGGACGCAGCAGAATGCTCCCATTGGAGGGACAATTTTACTAGCCCCCAAGGCCCCATTAAAGTACCCAACCACTGATGATAATTTTAAATAAGATAAAAATCTAAACAAATTTTTTGTTATAATTTTCCCTCCCATTTTTGGGGAACCTACATACCATCTTAGAGCTCCCAAGTCTGTGGGAGACTGAACTACTGTTGTCTACTTGCTTGTCTGATGTGAAAAACTCTGATCATTCTTTAGGATTGACTCGAGAGGTGGTGAACTAATGTTCAATTTTCTTGGCAAACAATCCCTTAACACCTTTGCATGCCAAGCTTTACTTTCATTTCTTCAAAATCCATTGTGTGCACGTTGCTTCTGCCACATATCCTTCGACTTCTCCAGAAGGGTTACACCTTCACTTCTGTATAAAATGTCTCAATGGCCGGGCTCGGTGGCTTAGCCTGTAATACCAGCACTCTGGGAGGCTGAGGTGAGTGAATTGCCTGAGCCCGCAGGTTCGAGACCCGCCCGCCTGGGCAACTTGGCGAGACCTCATCTCTACAATAAATCAAAAAATCAGCCGGGCGTGGTAGCGCATGCCTGTAATTCCAGCTACTTGGAAGGCTGAAGCGGAAGGATTGCCGGAGCCCAGCAGGCCGAGGCTGCGGTGGCTGGGAGCGGCCACTGCATTCCAGTCTGGGCGACAGAGTGAGACTCCAACTCAAAAAATAATAAATAAAATAAAATGTCCCAACAATTCTCTATTATAACACAACATATTTCATCAGTTTTTTAAAATATATTAAGCTACAATGCTAGAATGAGGAAATTGGAGGACAGTTTTCATCAAAATAAAGTTTTTAATAATTTCTGTATCAAACCTCTCTATTTATGTTTATCTGTAGATGGTCAGATGGATCCTGTCAGAAATTTGTAACATTTAGATCATTCAGAATAGTTAGAATTATGAGCTTTTACTCGAGATAGAGAATATAAAATACAGTATTTTCTTAAGTAGCTTTAAGATTGCAGAAATAAGTTTTTAAAAGGTTTGCAGGTAACTTCTAAATATGTTCAATCATGCTCTCACTTAACATTCTGAATTTTTATCATAGGCAATAAACTATGTATTAGGAATAACAATACAATGAAGTTGTTATTAAGAATCTTCTCGTGATGAAGACAAATATGTGAACAAATAATATTTTAAAAATGAATTTTGCTATTATAAAAGTTTGCCTAGAATTCCATCAAAATACAAATTTGAGGAATCCAAATAGGTTCAACTGAGAAGGCCATAATAGGAGTAGAGGCATTGAGGCATAAGAGAACCTGACCTGGCAGAAGCACCGTAAGCAGTTTGACAGAAGCAAGAGAGGACTATTAGAAAGCTGCTGCTGGTGAGGGTGAAAAAAATATACAAAATAACTAGTCATAAATTGTCTTAATCCCACGAAGAGAATTCTGTTATCTATTCTAAAGATATTGGGTACTACTGCCATATTTGAAGTAATGGTAATTCTAAATTCAATATGAACAATAGAGGCAATTAGATATAGTAAATATATTTTGATGATAGAATCATTAACATTTGGACCATGTTTTCTTACGCTTTGGCCCCCTTCCCTACCTTGGGGAGGTGAATATTCTCTTTCTCTCCTTCTCTCTCTAATTTACTTTCTAAATAAACTATATTCTAAAATCTAAAAAAAAAGAAGAATCATTAACATTTGGTGATCTGATGAATGTGAGAAGTGAAATGAGACAGCAAATATATTATCCACATAAAGCCAAAGTCATTTGGCAGACCTGGACATGGAGAAAAAGGAATTACATGAAGTTGTTAGTATTTGTTGACAAGGGGAGGATTTGATGCTTTGAGATAAAAATAAATAAGAGTTGAGAGCTACACAACTGAGATGGAGGTCTGTGTACTTCTAAAGAGGATGACTTTGTCTTTTTCTTACATTGGTGAACCAGTGGTCTATAAATGTCAGTATAGGCAGAGAAGGGGAAGGCAAGCAATTCCTTCCCTCATTCTCATGTGCATAAAGGCTGTTTAGAAGGAGGATACAGGCAAATGTGCAAAGAAGCCTTCAATAAGGAGAATGAATTTCATTACAGGCAAGGAGGGTGAAGAAAAATACTGGTAAAAGCCTGTGGATGTTAAGGAAATTTAACTTAATAGCTGTCTATAAAAGTTAAGATAATGTTGAGCCATCAGAAGTGATTCTCTGCCTATGAGCCCATCTGGTCATTTGAGGTTTTTCCCATTTATCTGTAAGTGGTCCAAAGCTTATACTCACTATTTTTTTCTTTTATGTACATAATGTACCAGAGAGAAAATCACAACCACTACTTAGAAATAAGTGAGCAGCTCTTTTACTAGATGCATTGATTGTGAAAATTAATATCCCATTCAACAAAAGCATTTCATCTAAAATCTTTTTTATGTTGCCTTTTAATTTCCCCTTTTATCTCTTGCTGATGATAAAAAATAGGCTACCCAGTTAGCCAATTCTCATATGGCTCTAGAATGGTGTTTTTACAATGTCCCGTGATAAAAGTATTTATAAAAGTCTAAAGAACACCAGGGATTATCTTTCAGTTGTATAGCTCTATATATAAGTGAGCAAAATAAAATTGAACTGAGTGAAAGAACATCATTACTGTACAAGGACTTAGAAGTAATGAATCTAATATAATGAATGAACTACTCTATCCCAAAAGCTTATTTTTTCTTCTTTTTTTTAAATTTAAAGATGTGGGGTACAATTCAGGGTAAGGTATACAAACGTTGATTATGTAGGTACCCTTACTGATGAGGTGTGTCCCTCCCTCCCCACTGCCAATCCCACCCCACCCCTCAGCAGTTTCCCACTACTGTCAATCCCTTTCTGATAGTGTTATGATAATTGTTCAAAGTTCACTGATAAGTGAGGACATATGGTGTTCTGTTCTTTGTTTCTGTGATAGATCACTGAGTATGATCGACTCTAAATTCATTCAAGTTGCTGTGAAGTCCATATGTTTGTGCTTCTTTATGGCTGCATAATATTCCATTGTATATATGTACCACATTTTTAAAAAATTCAGTCCAGCTTCAATAGGTAACATGCTTGGTTTCATGTTTTTGCTATTGCGAATAGAGCTGCAAAAAATATATATGTGTGCAGGTATCTTTTTTGTAGAATGATTTGAGTTCCTCCAGGTATATTCCCAATAGGAGAATTGCTAGGTCACAAGGAAGATCAATTTCTAGTTCTTTCAGAAATCTCTACACTGTCTTTCAAAGAGGTTGCTCTAGTTTGCATTCCCACCAGCAGTGTAGAACCGTTCCTTTTTCTCTACATCCTCACCAGAATTTGTTGTTGTTTGCTTTATTAATGATGGCCATTCTTACTGGGGTTAGGTGGTATCTCAGTGTGGTTTTGATTTGCATCTCTCTGATGATTAATGAGGCTCAGCACTTTTTCATGTGTCTGTTGGCAGCCCATATATCTTTTTTTGAAAAGTGTCTATTCATGTCTTTTGCCCACTTTTTAATGGGGCTGCTTGTTTTTTTCCTTTCAGCACATTTGAGTTCCTTGTAGATTCTAGATGTTAAGCCTTTGTCAGATATGGAGTTGGCAAATATTTTTTTCCCATTTTTTGGGTTGTCTCCCTGCTCTCTTGACAGTTTCTTTTGCTTTGCAGAGGCTTGTCAGTTTGATGAGTTCCCACTTGTCTTATTTCTTATGGTATGGGCACTTATGGTTCTGATTAGGAATTGGTTGCCAGTTACGATTTCCATAAGGGTGTCTCCTACGTTTTCTAAGATTCTTATAGTTTGAGGTTTTGTGTTTAGGTCTTTAATCCACTTAGAGTTAATGTTTGTGTATGGTGATAGTTAGGGATCCTGTTTCAATCTTCTGCATGTGGTCAGTCATTTTTCCTGCACCATTTACTGAATAGGTTCTCCTCTCCCCAGTGGTTGTTGTTGGAGGCTTTGTCAAAGATGAGTTGGTTGAGAAACTGAGACTTTGGAAAAGCTCAATTTTTTTACAGACTATTTCATTACCAAACACGAAGTAACACTTTGAAAGTAACACATATTCTGTTTTGATATAATAGATTAGACATGAAAATCTACTTTATATTTATTCCTATCTTTTCTAGTTAGAATATAAGCATAAGTTGTATCCCTTCTAAAGCTTATGCTGGTACTATTTGATAGTGAGTTCAAACATTGGTGATCACAGTGTTGTTTTTAACATATTCTCAGCTTTAAAAAGGCTCTCAGATGATGTTGAAAATAAAGAATGAACATGTTTTTCACCTGAGAATAATATATTTAGTGAAAAAAACAAAACATAGCAACCACCCAATTATTATGAAACATATCATCATCCATATAATTTATTTTTATTTTTTATTTTTATTTTCTGAGTTGGAGTCTCACTCTGTTACCCAGACTGGAGTGCAGTGGCCGCTCCCAGCCACTGCAGCATCGACCCACTGGGCTCCAGCGATTCTTCTGCCTCGGCCTTCTAAGTAGCTGGAATTACAGGCACGTGCTACCATGTCTGGCTGATTTTATTATTATTATTATTATTATTATTATTATTATAGAGATGAGGTCTAGCCAAGTTGCCCAGGTGGGTCTCGAACCTATGGGCTCAGGCAATCCACTCACCTCAACCTCCCAAAGCACGGGATTACAGGCTGAGCCACTGAGCCCAGTTCATCCATATAATTTAATTGATTCAATGTCTTATATTTATTGTACATTAATAACAGACATATTTCAAAAGTCTGCCTATAAAACAAGTTTCAGAAATGCATCTGACCAAAATAGTTTCAACATGACTAACATGCCTCCTCAAACCAAATGGTTACTACGTAAATCAAGCAAAAGACAATCTTAAATGGAAATGTGTGTGTTTGATTGTTGCAGATAAGTGAGTTGGAGTCCTAGTGCCAAAAGCAGAGAAAAGTGCTTAAGAAGACTAACATGTAGCACTCCAACTCAAGGTTTGTCTTCCAGTTCTGCAATTTAATAACCATATAATGCCAAGTAGGCAGCTTAATGTATCTGTGAGTCTGTTTCCCGATTCATAAAATGGAAGTAGTGTGGTCGTTATAATTCATAATGAGTTAAAACATGCAAAGGATAAAATATCATCTTGCATGAATTAAGCATTTAATTAAGATCAGTTACTTGTGAAGTGAGGTTAAAAATATCTGACAGTTGATAGATCACAAGCACCACAACTAAAATTTATGATGACTTTATGTGACACTTGCTTAATGCAAGTTCTGATTAGTTATTACAAGTACATTACATGTACATAATATATGCACATAATACTTAAACAAAGGCACATGTATATACAGGGTGATTTGGAATCAACAGATTCTCAATTTTTTGATAACTCAAAACTTAAGTTATATGTATGTCAAGTTATTGAGATAAACTTTTGTGCATCTAAGAATTGTTTCTGGTAGTCCCCCAAGTAATTACCAAGATGAGCTGACTCTGAGTTAGGCATTTTCCCATCCTCTGGTCAGCCATATTTTCTATAAGTGATTGAAGATAGACTATTACCTTTTCCATTAGCTGCAGGATCTGATAGAAGCAGATAATGCCAAACAATATGATATCTGATTGTATATTAGAGTCACAGAGAAATGTAAGATAACTTTGTAGGTCATTTCACAATGACAAGGACACAATTTAT
Organism: Carlito syrichta; assembly: GCF_000164805.1. NCBI lineage: Eukaryota > Metazoa > Chordata > Mammalia > Primates > Tarsiidae > Carlito > Carlito syrichta. The sequence goes on from NW_007253298.1 coordinate 478,255, forward strand.
TTTTCCTTTTTAAACCAAAAAGAGAATATCCTTAATGTTCTGCAGAAGAAACTAACAATGAACATGTCACCATTAAGCATGTAAAGGATTAAATAACATACAGGTGTTTGTCTCATTCATTTTTGTAAAGAACCCAATGAAAATAATATCACATATCTGAACTTGAAGTTTGTTTCTTTTTCCCACACCCTTAAAAAGTCTCTGGTAATCTCATTTTGCAGCAGATGGAAGCCCTGTCTTGCTTTCCTCATGCTGTTCTGACTTCCTTAATGGATATCCCCCGTGCTGCAAAGTTGGTCATTCTGTCCATAACACTGATCTGTCTCTTGATCTGCCACATACCACATCTCAGTGACTTATTATTTTAGACATTCTTGCTTTTCCACAGTTTCTTTTCAGCCTTGAGGAAATGGAGGTCACTATCAGAGCTGTGACTTCAACCACTAATGATGTTTTACCTCAAAGGGTGTGAGATGAATTACACTATGGGATTGATGTTTACAGTTTTAGACCAGTGGCACATATTGAGCATAATAAAGATCACTGTGAGAGTTCCTTTACTAATTTGTTTTGAGTACATATTGATAGTCCTATTAAACTGAATAATAAATGTTGAGGGTGTTTAAACATTTGCCTGTCTGATACTTATTAAGTAATCAGCATACAAATTTATTATTTTATTACTTTGATACTGACATTTTAAATTTTCTTCCAGTATTCCATTTGACAGGTATGCATTTACAAATCTTTCATGTAATCTTTGTTGTAGAATGTTTTTCTCTAAATATTTCTGGTCAGATGTAAGGCATTCAATGGAGCAAACAACAGGAACCGTATGACTCATCAGTGCTCATGATTGACAAACAAGCAAAAACTATCCTAGGTTTTGACTCCCATTCACATCCTGTTTGCTGAAGAGTATGGTTTACTTTCTCTACAATATCTATATTAAAACTCCAAATTAAAATGAACAAACAAGGTTTCCTGAGCTTTATAAATTATTTGAAAAATATACTCAGTGTCAACTGCAGACAATATTACCCTTCATTGTGCAACATTTCATCTTACAAAAACAGTGTTATACTTTTTGCATAACTGTTAACCATGAAATTTTACCAATTAACAAACATTTCTATAAACTAGGTTGATACTAAATTAAAACTGAGAAGCTTAATGAAATATTCACTCCACTCTACATTGCTTTGAACCAAGAAAAAATTCACTGAATAAATATCTCTAGGGGCATCTTCAGGACTGCATGAAAGACAAATTTTGAACAAGCAATCTAGGAGATTTAAAATAAAATCTACTGGAGGAAAAAATAAATAAATTCTCTAAACCTTAGAAGAATTTTAATATTTTGGGGGTTCAATGTTTTTTCAATCATTAGTTTCAGTCAAATTCTAAAGGAAATGTTTCCCTTTGAGTAAAGTCATAGTGAGTTTCTCTTCTTCTAACACTGTTAAAATAAAATTAAATGGAGACTTCCCTGAGCAGACACAACCAGTTAAGCCATGGAAGCAACCTTGACCTCACTGGATCTGCAAACATAAGCAAAACTTAACTTGAGCTATTTACTAACATAAAAGAAATTTAAGTCATTTCATATAAATGCTCATGATAAAGAAAGTAAAACTTCTGTTCAACCAGTCAGAAGCCACCAACTAAATCATAGTTACACAACTAGAGATTTTCTAATGGCAAAGACTAAGTACAGCAACTACATAATTGTAACCAATCAAGTATTTGTTTTGCTTAAAACCTTTCCTTTGTGTTCCCTCAGCAGACACCAAACTACCTTCTGTTTGGTGCCTCCCAATTCATCTCTGCTCAAATAAACTCTTTAAATATGTTATTGTATCTCGGTTTACCTTTTAAATGCATTTAGAGAAAATGTAGATTTGTACAAGTCATAGGAATAGACATCTAGGTTAAATAAGACAGTGGCCCCATCAATAACTGTTGTAATTTGAAAGATATTGAGAAAACTTCTATAAATGGTATCCTATAGCTTTGGTGTAACTTTTGAACTGACTCACATGACCCAAATGTCTTCAAAATTAGCTGCCATCAGATGGAGCTATGCAGGTGGTTGATAACTTGCAATTCCCTGTTTCTACAGCATCTAAGGCCATGGAGAAGTTATGAGTAATCTACAAGCTGGGACTTAGTTCACTGTAATTGTTTCTTTTATGACAAATTGCCTTATTAGCCAGATATTCAGAAAGACTTTCCTAGGTGCATTATTTTTCAACAAAAATTTGCTTAGTGCTAATTATCATAACCACTATAGGAGATACATTGACAACTTATCTTCTGAAAGGAGAAAGAAAATACAATTGGTTATCATCTAATATGTGTTAGAAACTGTACAAGATGCTGTAATCAACCCAAAAAAGTGTTGAGTGCAAAAAAATAATGTATGTTTTGAAAATAATAAAAACTAATTTTAGATCCTTTTATTTGTAAATAATAGGAAATCCAATCCAAACTTTTTTTTTTTAAACCAAATGGAATTTTGAAGTTCACAGGTATAAATTCTGGAGTTGGGACTAGATCAATTATAACTGAATTTTGTCCTAGAGTAATATAAAAACAACTCATTATTGAGTTCATCAGAAGAAAGATGGCTCCTCCATTTCCTGGTTTGGCTTCAAACCCAGTCATCATGAAATGTGAAAACAACTATTCTACTCTAGATTACCATCTAGCGTGGCATACCCTCGCACAACATACACATACAGCAAGTCTACAAAAGTCCCAGCAAAATATTATGGCAACACAGGGCCTCTGTGTGGGTTATGTGCCCATGAACTAATCATTGTGGCCAGAAATAATTCAGGGTCCAATTTGCCTATACTTTTTTCAGGTGCTCTACTCCTTTAGCTGGTAAGTGAAAATGCTTATGTAAAAGATACAGACCTACAAAAAAGGAGGGTGAGTTCTTAGCAAACTCATTGTTTAAGATTTTTTAAAAGTAAGTTTATTCTACAGTTCCATTTACTTGGAATCACACCACAGTAGGTGGTAGATCATGAATTTGGATCTGTATTCTTATTGTTCCAAAAGATAAGCTTAAAAAATCTTTTATTTTTAAAATTTTATTAAACTATAATATTTATATAGCACTACAGAAAAAAATAAGAAAAATCTATATTCAATTTCTTATTGGAATCTGGAATTATGTCTGGCATATGAATAGTTGATATTTAATACAACCTTATTGAATAAATAAATGAAGTGTGTTCACAATTAATGCAAGATTGAATGCCAGCAAGAAACAAGTTCTGAGGAGACTGCAATTATAAATGACTAGAGGAACAAAAGAAGTTGCATGAGCTAAAGTGCTTTTGAGTTTGGCTAGGAGGTTGATGTATATTAAGGGGATCTAAATCAGAATTGGAAAGAGCACTTTGGATAAAATTAAAAATTAACTGAAAGAAGGAAAGTATGAGGGCTGCTTAAATGACTGGACCATAGGATGTGAGCAGATGAGTATTAGGAGATAAGGAAGCAATAGGAAGGGAGTTTGATGCAGTTTGGACATAATCTATAAACAGCAGGAAGTATTTTTCTTTCTTATTTTTCTTCTTTCCATTGGAGGATTCTTTCATCATATGTACAAATTAGAAAAAGAAATCTGGTGATTCTTTGTTTGGTGAATTGAAGTATAGAGAAAATGAGACATATGAGTACAACAGGAAAGATTTAATTGTATTTATACATTGGTAAGTAAGGGAGCTCAGCTTAGGGCTGTGTCTGTGAGACTAGAGAGGAACAGATTAATGAACAGACTTTATGAAGTTAGACACGAGCAGACAGCAAAAATTACTGCAGGGTCTGCAGGGACTGCAGACACCACACTATATTTTTTTCTCTATCCCTTCTGAAATCATTTACCTTTGGAAGAGAAGAATCAAACTGATCTAAGACATATTAAATACGGTGTTAAAGGCCTCAAAGGAGCTGAAAATCTAGTTTCCAGTATAGGTCTGTGTGGCCTCAAATTTTTGCTTCTGTCTGCATCTCATACAAATGAAAATTAATGAAAATGCAGAACGCCAAGGGGACTTCGATTAAGGAAATTGTAACAAATTTTATAAAAGGTGGCTTTGAGATAGGCCTTGAAGGATTTATTAAGCAGAGAGTGAAGAATCAAGGTTTTCTGCAAATAAATACAGATAGGCAAGAAAATATGGTAGTAGGTCTGTTGTGAGTAGTTAAGTTTTGTTGCAGCAAAAGCTCAAAGAAGGGAGAGAATGGTATGGTGGAAGGTTGGCTTAGGTTAATTTGAGGAGTGCATAAGTCATTAGGTTTTACCTTGAAAGTGAGGAAAGAACTTGAATACTATGATGTATTGAGCGTTAAAACTGAAGTTAGACTGAACTGAGTTTATAACTGGTTCCAATACTTACAAAATGATTCACCATGTGTAGAATAGAAATAAAAATGTATATTGCTGCTAATTTTAAATGAAGCAGAGCATAAAAAATGTGTATCTCAATGACTGGGATAGAGTAACTGTTCAATGTTTGTTAATTACTCTTAACATATATAATAATTGCTGTAATAAGAAAAAACTGCTGTTGAGAAGTACAATCTGAAGGCATGTAGATGAAATGGTAAACTCAGACTTGGTTTATAAACTCATACTTCCAAATCTATACTGAAATAGGGAAGCATTTTAATGATTATTGTGCATATGATAAAAGGAAAGCTAAACATTACTGGTGAAACTATGAAAAGCTAAAAATTGCTGGTGAAACTATGATAGGCAAAATGAATAAATGGTAGTACAAGAAAGGACCCCAAAACCTGGAATCTTTGGAGAGCAGGTCCCATGTAATATAAGTTTCCCCACTAGATAAGTTCTCTAGGAACCCATTGGCATCAGTCTACCACCCAGTGTTTGTAAGAGGCTACGTTCAGTTTCAGTGATTTCTTTTTCCTTTTCTTTTCTTTACTTTTCTTTTTTTTTTTTTTTTTTGAGATTCTATCAATATATTTAACCATTTCAGGATGGGTGACTTATGGCATGCAGCTGCCCATACTGCACTGTTTATAGCAGTTTTTAACCAAAAACTACGTGACCCCTTTGCCCTACCCTCCCTACTCTCTGGATCTCACCCCTTACCCTGAGTGGTTTTTTTTTTTTGTATGTTTGTTTCCTCAGATGAAAAAAAAGTCCTTAAGGCAAAACGTTTTGCCTGTGTGAAAGAGGTGAAATAACAAATAGCAGAATCTCTAAAAGGCATCAAAATTGATGAGTTCAAAAACTGTTTTGCTCAGTGGAATAAACATCTTGATAGGTGTATTGCATCAAACAATACACCTTTGAAGGTGACTGAAGTTTAAACATGTAAGAATAAATACACTTTTTAAAATAAATAAACTCTGGGATTTGGGTGTCCACTGTCATATTGCCTCTATTTCCAATAAATTTATCTTATAGTTGGTTCACTTTTCTTTAAAATGGTCATTCATTTCCTACTAAAATGAAGTTACTTGATCTATTTCTGTACATGACTTACAAAATCATTTTGCATTTACCAAAATAGAACACCTAATCTCTTTAAATTATTTACACTAAAGACTTGCAATGAAAAATATTGTTTATGTTTTACTTGCATAAGTACAGTAAGTAAAAGTGTTTTCATAATGAATTTGAACTTTTAGTTTTTTTGTTTTGTTTTGTTTTGTTTTGTTTGAGTTGGAGTCTCACTCCGTTGCCCAGATTGGAGTGCAGTGGCCACTCCTGGCCACTGCAGCCCCAACCTGCTGGGCTCCGGCGATCCTTCCACCTCAGCCTTCCGAGTAGCTGGAACTACAGGCACGTGTTACCACGCCCGGCTAATTTTTTTTTTTATTTTTTTTTATTGTAGAGATGAGGTCTCACCAATTGCCCAGGCAGGTCTCGAACCCACGGACTCAGGCAATTCACTCACCTCGGCGTCCCAAAGCGCTGGGATTACAGGCTGAACCACCGAGCCCGGCTGAATTTCAACTTTTAATAGTGACTTTATGAGTCAGAATAAAAATAATTTATTTCACTTCTGGAACCCAAATATTGCAATAGTTCAAAAATATTTTGAAACAGTTTAAAATATTAAAAGATGATAAAACAGATCAATTTAAAATTAGGGTGGTGGTAGAATTATCAAAAGAATTATCAATATATCTTAATTTTATATTTGCAGGACACAGGTCATAGTCAGGAAATGAAAAATGAAATGAATAGGTTAGTGTAACCTTTTTCTTACAAATGTCTCTGAGAATGATGATGCTCATACAAGACAACTCTTGAAAATACACAACACATTAAATATTGCATGAGCAAAACAACATACATCTCAAAGGACTGTGTTGTCAAATGAATTGCATGGTCATCTCCTTTAAATTTTTTTAAGAAGCTCTCTGTATTCAATAAAATCTCTTCAAATTAGATTACACAGTTTCGTGGTATAAAAAATAATTTGGAGGGCAGGTACCATGGCTCAAGGTTGTAATCTCAGCATTTTGGGAGGTTGGGGCAGGAGAATCACTTGAGACCAAGAGTTCAAGACCAGCCTGGGCAAAACAACAAGACCTCCTCTCTACAAAACATTTAAGAAAAAAAGTAGCTGAGCAAGGTGGCACATGCTTGCAGTCCTGTAGTCTCAGCTACTTCAGGGCAAAAGGATTGCCTGAGCCCAGAGGTTGAGGCTGCAGTGAGCTTTGATCATACTACTGCACTTCAGCCTGTGCAACAGAGTGAGACTCCAACTCAAATAAATAAATAAATACACAAATAAATACATAAATAAACTTTTGATGAAGGCACAATTTTTTGATGTAAAAAATTGCCAAAAAAATAAGGCTTTATGTGAAAAATCATAAAGGCATGATTAGCCAGTGAAAATATATATGTATCCATGCCCTACTAAAAATATTTCTTAGCATTATTTTTCTGTTTAAACTAATATCTTTATTTATTCATTTATTTTACTTTTTATGAGTTGGAGTCTCACTCTTGTCTCCCAGACTGGAGTGGAGTGGCACGTTCACGACCACCGCAGCCTCAACCTGCTGGGCTCAAGTCATCATTCCACCTCAGCCTCCCAAGTAGCTGGAACTACAGATGCACACCACGACACCCAGCCAGTTTTTGTGATTTACTGTAGAGACGAGGTCTCACCAAGTCACCTAGGCTGGTCTTGAACCCCCAGGCTCAGACAAGCCTCTTGTCTTGGCCTCCCAAAGTGCTAGGATTTGCCACCATGCCTGGCCAAACAAATAATCTGTTTAAAAATAATCCTTATGTATCAATTAAATGAAATTTATTGAATATTTTGTGAAAAAATTCTTCAGAAGTTCAAAATACTATATGTATTTGATGTATATGATTTAATACTATATGTATTTGATGTACTATATTAATTTGATGCAACTAAGTTTTTAAACAGAAAATAATATATACTTAAACCAATTAAAAATACCTACTGGGCAAAGGCTGTACTACGAGAGGTCCACCCTCCAAATAGATAATGTTTCCACCACTTAAAAGTGATGAATAAGCATAATTTACATTATTGGGTCAAAATCTAGGTTATTTGCTGGTTTTCTTGACTTTAGGTACACAAATTAGTCATTACTTATAGTATGACTATCAGTCACATACTTATAATATATACTTATGTAATCCTTGAAATTCTTTTTGTTTCAAATAGTCATATTAAAAAGAGAAAAACTGAAAGATAGATTTATACAGTCAAATTATTTAAGCATAAAAATAAGCTTCAATACCATGGAATAAAAAAATCGCTATAATTTTTATACTGTTTTCTTGAAAATTAGTTGTCAATATAGAAAAAATTATAAATACTTTGCCATCTACCTTTTCCTTTAAAAAAAGACAGAGATTTATTAAGAAAAAATAAGGAAAAGTTTCCATATTATAGAAAACATGTGAACTAATTTTATTCAAAAAAATATAGAGGAGACTTTAAGCATAACTAATTGAACTAATCAGTTTTAAGAGCCACTTATGAACAACTGTTACTTTTATTGCCTTTGAAGCTACCTGGAGGGACAGACCTCAAAAAATAGAATTTATTTATAAAATTTGTGTATTTATTCTTACATGTTTAAACTTCAGTCACCTTCAAAGTACTCTCTGTTTGATTCAGTACACCTATTGAGATTCTTTTTCCACTGCTCAAAACAGTCTTTGAACTTGTCAATTTTTATACCTTTTAATGCTTCTGCCATTTTTTGTTTCACTGTTTTGGCAAAACATTTCTCTTTGGGGACTTTTTTCATCTGGGGAAATTAAAAAAAAATTGCTCAGGGAAAGATCAGGTGAATAGGGTGGTGGGATACAGGGGTCTTGCCATTTTTGATTAAAAACTGCTAAACACTCAGTGCAGTACGGGCAGATGTAGGCATAAGTCACTCATCATGAAATGAGCAAATGGGTTGGAAGAATCTAAAAAATAAAATAAAATCACTGAAGTCAAATGCAACCTCTCTTATAACAATGTTAGGTAGTGCACTGATGTCGATGGGTTCCTAGAATACTTACCTACTGGGCAAAGGCTGTACTACGAGAGGTCCACCCTCCAAATAGATAATTCCGATTTTTGGGGTGTCCTCTCTCTTATTTCTATTCATTTTGTGAGGTATATACAACACAGTGGTATATATACCAAAGCATAATATCCTGGCAGTTTGATGTTGCCTAATGTTATTAAACATTCATATGGTTATATTTGATAGTTTTATTCATGGTAGATGACAGTTTAGATATGATATACAGACTCTCCATATATCTACTACTTTGGTGGGTTTCTGGCTTACAGTTCATTTTTAAAGTTTTATGACACCTTTTTTATGAAATTCACTTTTGTTTGAATTAAAGAACTTTAAAACCTGGTATTTTAATGTATGATCTCTTTTTCAAAAAGAAAATCAAGAAATACAACACTGTAACAAAAATAAATGACAGCAAATGAACATATTTAAATAAAATTTAATTTAATTTAAAAGAAAAAAGAAACATATCTGTCTAAATATCTTTGATAGTCTCACAATAACCAATACTTTATTTTTTCAGCATGGATGGCTACAGTGAGAATATATTGGTAGATGTTCAACTAAATTAAAAAATTAAAAAGATACAAAATATTAATGCAATTGGATTCACAATGAATAATTTCATAGTCTCAGATAAATTGAAGATGGAGAATATCATTGCCACTAATGTTTCCCACCCAAAGATAACCTCCACAGCTACCAGCACTAATTTTAAATTTAAATTAGTCTTGCTTTTGTGGGCAAATAAAATTGAAAAATGATACGTACACAAAATAAACATTTAGTCACATTCACAGAAAATCTCCAAAATGTTTTCTCATTAATTTATGCGTGTTCTCAAATATAAGACTATTAATTCCATTATGTTGAGTCTGTTGAACCAGAACAGGATTCTTTAATTCAGAAAAGAGTATGTGTTCTGTTATATTTGTCTACTTCTATTACAGTTTTTTAAAATGTTTTTTTCCTTGTCTTTTATATTTTTCTTAAGTGTGGGGTAAAATTCAGTTAGGTATACAAATGGTCATTATGCAGGTATCCTTGTTGAGGTATGTCCTCACTCCCTCCCTTGGCAGTTTCCCACTACTGCCAATCCCTTACTTAGAGTATTATGATCATTGTTTAAAATCTGCTTATGAGTGAGAACATATGGAACTCAGTTCTTTGTTTCTGTGATAGATCACTCAGTATTATAGATTCTAAATCCATCCAAGTTGCTGCAAAGTTCATAATCTTGTTCTTCTTTATGACTGCATAATATTCCATCATATATATGTACCACATTTTTGTTATCCAGTCCTTTTTTGGATGGGCAGCATGGTTGGTTTCATATCTTTGCTGTTGTAAATAATGCTGTAACAAACACGCGTGTGCAGGTATCTTTTTCATAGAGTGATTTGAGTTCCTTCGGGTATATTCCCAGAATGGGGATTGCAGGATCATATGGAAGGTAAATTTTTAGATCTTTTAGGAAGAACTGAACTGTTTCCCACAGAGGTTTTATTAGTTTACACTCCAACCAACAGTGTAGACATGTTCCTTTTCCCCCGCATCCTCTCCAGCATCTGTTGCTTTTTGAGTTATTGATGATGACCATCCTGACTGGAGTTAGGTGGTATCTCAGTGTGGTTTTATTTGGCATTTCTTTGATGATTAGTGGCGCTGCATTTTTTCATGTACCTGTCGCCTATCCTTCTGTCTTCTTTTGAGAAGTCTCTATTCATATCTTTTGCCCACTTTGTAACAGGGCTGTTTGTTTTTTTTCTTTTTGGCACATTTGACTTCCTTGTAGATCTTGGATGTTAGGCCTTTGTCAGATATACAGTAGGCATTTTTTTCCCCATTCTGTGGGCTGCCTCCCTGTGCTCTTGATGATGTCTTTGGCTTTGCAGAAGCTTTTCAGTTTGATGAGATCATACTTGTCTATCTTCTATCTTATGGCATAAGAGTGTCTCCTGAATTCTCTCAGATTCTTACAGTTTGAGGTTTTACACTTACCTACATTTTAGGTCTTTGATCCATTTAGAGTTGATTTTTATGTATAGTGATAAGTAGGGATCTTGTTTTTATCTTCTGCATGTTGTCAGCCAATTTTCCCAGCACCGTTTACTGAATAGGTTCTACTCCTCCCAGTGGTTGTTATTAGATGCCTTGTCAAAGATGAAATTGGTTGAAAAATTGAGGTTTTGCTTCTGGAATGTCTATCCTGTTCCTTTGGTCTATACGCTTGTTCTTGTACCAACACCAGGCTGTTTAGATTATTTTAGCCTTATAATATAGTGGAAAGTCTGGAAGTGTGATACCTTCTTCTCTGTGTCTTATGCTGAGGATAGTTTCTGCTATTCGTGGTCGTATATGTTTCCATATGCCTTTCTGTATTGTCATTTCCAGGTCTGAGAAGAATGATGTTGGTAATTTATTGTGTTATCTGTAGACTGACTTTGGTAGGATGGACAATTAACAATGTTGATTCTTCCAATCCACGAACGTGGAATATTTTTCCATTTGTGTCGTCTTTGATTTCTTTGAGCCATGGTTTGTAGTTTTTGTTGTAAAGTTCTTTCACTCCTCTGGTTAGGAGGATATTTCTCATTTCTCTCTTTATTGTGTGTGTGTGTGTGTGTGTGTGTGTGTGTGTGTGTGTGTGTGTGTGTGTGTGTGACTATTGTTAATGGGATTGGGTTTTTTATTTGGGTTTCTGTTTGCTTGTTGTTGGTGTATAGAGATGTGACTGTCTTTTGCTATTTATTTTATACCAGGAGTTTACCAAAGTCCGTATCAGTCCAAAGGAGGTTTTTAAGGTATAGGATCATGTTATCAGTAAAGAGGGATAATTTAACTTCTTTTCATATTTGGATAACCCTTATTTTTTTCTCTTGTCTGATTGCTCTAGTTAAGACTTCCATCACTATGTTGAACAGGACAGGTGAGAGTGGGCAGTCTTTTCTTGTTCAGCTTTCCGGGGAAATGGTTCCAATTTCTGTCTGTTTAGCAGTATGTTAGCTATGGGTTTCTTGTAGATGGCTCTTACTATTTTGAGGTATGCTCCAACTATGCCTAGGTGTGCGAGGATTTTTATCAAAAAGGGATGCTGTATTTTACCGAATGCTTTTTTTTTTTTTTTGAGTTGGAGTCTGTCTCACTCTGTTGCCCAGACTGAAGTGCAGTGGCCGCTCCCGGCCACCGCAGCCTCGACCTGCTGGGCTCTGGCGATCTTTCCGCCTCAGCCTTCCAAGTAGCCGGAATTACAGGCATGCGCTACCACGCCCAGCTGATTTTTTTTTTTTTTTATTATTTATTGTAGAGATGAGGTCTCACTGCCCAGGCGGGTCTCGAACCCACGAGCTCAGGCAATCCACTCATCTCAGCCTCCCAAAGGCGCGGGATTACAGGCTGAGCCACCGAGCCCGGCTTCGAAAGCTTTTTTTTTTGCATCTAATGATAAAATCATTTACATTTACATCTGGTGATGCATTTAATTACATTTTTGGTCTTGTGGATGTTGAACCAGTCCTGAATCCTGGGGATGAAGCCTACTTGGTCATGGTGGATGATTTTTGGCATGTCTTATTGGATCCAGTTTGCTAGAATCTTGTTGAGGTTTGTAGCATCTATATTCATCAAGGGTATTAGCATGTACTCCTTATTCTTTGTTAAATCTTTACCTGGTTTGGGTATCAAGGTGATGTTAGCTTCATAAAATGATTTGAGGAGAGTTCTGTCTTTCTCGATTGCCTGGAATACTTTCAGTAGAATTGGTATCCGTTCCTCCGTGTATGTTTTGTAGAGTTTTGCTGGAAAGTCATCTGGTCCAGAGCTTTTTTTTTTTTGTAGGTAGTTTTTTTATAACAAAGTCAATATCCCGTGTTTTTAGTCAATTACCTCAATCTCTTCTTGTTTCAAACTGTGTGATGTCAGAAAGTCCTCCATTTCATTTAGGTTTTCAAGTTTGTTTCCATACAAGTTTAAATATTAAACTTTGATAATGTTTTGTATTTCTTCAGGGTCAGTTGTGACTTGATCTTTTGAATTTCTGACTGTGTTTATTTGGACTTTTTCTCTCTTTTTTTTGGTCATTCTGGCTAGGGATCCATCAATCTAATTTGTCCTTTCAAGAAGTAGCTTTTTTTTTGTTGTGTTGTGCTGATTTTTTTTCTATTATATTTTTGTCATCAATGTTGTGTATTTGGGCTTTTTTTTTTTTTTGAGTTGGAGTCTCACTCTGTCACCCAGACTGGAGTGCAGTGGCCGCTCCCGGCAACTGCAGCCTCAACCTGCTGGGCTCTGGTGATCCTTCTGCCTCAGCCTTCCAAGTAGCTAGAACTACAGGCGCATGCTACCACACCCGGCTAATTTTTGATTTATTATAGAGATGAGGTCTCACCAAGTTGCCCAGGCGGGTCTCAAATCCGAGGGCTCAGGCAATCCACTCACCTCAGCCTTCCAAGGCGCAGGATTACAGGCTGAGCCACCAAGTCCGGGTGTATTTGGGCTTTTATTTTGGTGATGTGGATTCTTCTGCTGAAGCTAGGGTTTTGGTGGTCTTGCTTTTTCACCTTCCTTAGGTGATTTGTTAGGCTAACTTGTGATATTTCCATTTTCTTCATGTGTGCTCATAGAGATATGATTTCATCTCTTTGTACTGCTTTCATGGCATCCCATAGATTCTGTTAAGAGGTTTCTTCATTTTCATTTGTTTCCAGTAATCTTTTAATTTCTGTTTGATTTCTGTGTTGACCCAGAAGTTGTTCAGTATTATGCTGTTTAGTGTCCATGTCTTTGTGGGCTTTGTGGGAATTTTCTGTGTTGATATTTATTTTTATTCCACTGTGATCTGAGGTGGTGCATGGCAGTATTCCAATCTTATTAAATTTGTTCATGCTTGATTTATGGCTGAGGATGTGGTCGATCTTAGAGTACATTCCATGTGATGATGAGTAGAGTGTATATTCTGTGCTTGTTGAGTGGAGTGTTCTGTAGATATCTATTAAGTCCTTTTGGTCAAGTGTCCACTTGAGGTTCTGGATCTCTTTGTTGATTTTTTGCCTTGATTATCTGCCTAGGTTTTTTAGTGGGATATTTAAGTCCCCAGCTATGATAGTGTTGGAGTTAATATCTTTTTTAGTTTAGTCAATATCTCTTTTAGTTTACCTAAAAGCTGCTTTGTGAAAGTTGGTGCTCCTATGTTGGGTGCATATACGTTTATAATGGATATTTCTGGTTGATGAATTGAATCTCTTATTATTATGTAGTGACCTTCATACATAGTTTTTGATGGTTTAAAGGATATTTTGTCTGAAATTAACATCGCAACTCCTGTTTTCTTTTGTGTTCTCTTCAATAAAAATTTGTTTTCCATCCTCTTATTTTGAGTCTATAAGTGTTCTTCTGGTGAGATGAGTCTCCTGGAGACAACATATTGTTGCATCATGATTTTTTATCCAATTTGCTATTTGATGAATTTTCAGTGGGGCATTTAGTTCATTCACAACATTATTGAGATATGAGCTTTTAACCCTATCCCGAGGTTCCTATAGATTTTGTTGTTGTTGTTTATTTGTTTGCTGACTTTCTTATGAAAAGTTGAGTTTTTTGAGTTGATTTATGTGTGTTTTCAATCTTTTCCCTGAATTCTTGGGAAGGGCATGGTCACTCTTTTTTTTCCCTTACTTCTATGTTTAACACTTTCTTAAGTGTTTCATGTATAGCTGGTCTGGAGATAAACTCATAAGGATCGAGTATCTGGTAAGGATTTTAATTCTCTATTAATGATGAAAATTAGATTAGCTGGGTAGGAAATTCTTGGCTGAAGTTGTTTATCTTTGAAAATTGGATGGCAATCTCTTCTAGCTTATAGTATTTCTGGAGATAAGTCTGGTGCTATTCTAAGTGGTTTTCCCCAATAGGTAGTCTGACCTTTCTCTCTTGCAGCCTTTAGAATTTTTTTCTTTTATAACTTTTGTGTAAGTGAATTACTATGTGTCTAGGAGTTAGTCTTCTCATTTGATGTCTTGCAGAGATTCTCTGAATCTCTTGTGTTTTCAAGATGAGATGAGGACATTTTTTTGGATAATTTCATGGAATGTTTGCTCCAGGGTGGTCTCTGTCTCTCTACCTGCCTCAGAGGTTCCAATTAATCTTAGGTTTGACCTCTTGATATCATTGCTTATCTCTGGAAGGCTTTGTTCTATCTTTTTAAACTTCTTTTCTTTGTATTTAACAGTTTGGATTAGTTCCATGTTTTGGTTCTTAAGCTCTGAGATTTTTTTCTTCTGCTTAGTTAATTCTGCTTTACATGCTTCTCAGTTTGTTACTTACTTCATTCACTGTATTCTTTATTGTCCGTCATCTCTGTTATCAACTCCTTCATTCTTTCCTCTTGTCTCTTCTCATTTCTATTTATTCTCTCTATTAATATCTTGATATCTGGGTTTGTGGTTTGAGACCAGTCATTTTGAGAGCTCTTCATTGTTTGAGTTCCGAAGCCTTTATTCTCAGTTGCTATCTTCCTAATGGTCTATGTGAGATCTGCTACATTCTTCCTTTGGTTCTGCTTTATTTGTGAAGGTGTCCCTTCTCCTTTTTTCCTCTTCTTTAATTCTGTTGTTCAGTGATGGCGGCATAGATTTTACTTCTGTTTGCTCAATCCCCTGTAGTCTTCATGATGTAGATCCTCTGGATTTGTTCAATTTTGAAGCTGGACTGAGGTGGGGGGGCTGTGTTTTTTGCAATTTTGAGATTTGATTAAGGGGAGTACTGTGGTTCAGAAGCTATCTGCAGATCTCAGTATCTGCTGACAGGTGTGTGGTCTCCCTGGAACCTATTTCCCACTACCTTGCAATCTGTCCATTTACTGGGGGTATATGTTTGTCCCTATGTACAGTTTTAAAGTTTTAATAAAAATTGCATCAAGAAAAATCCCATGAATTCATAAAATACAATGCTATGGTAAAATATATCATATGCTCCTTTTCTTCAACAGAAAAATAATATATCTATTTATAATATGAATAATTGGAAACCTCAATAAACATTATTATTTTCTCTCCCAAAATTGTATGAGAACTAGTTAAAGTTTTATATGGTTGATTCAGAATATTATAGTCCACTCTATTGAATACATTTGTTAAAACATGCCATGAGATGTGCACATTATGTTCATATAAGAAATTGCTTATGTTCTCACAATAAACTCTGTCTGTCCTTTGTGGTGTATTAGTTACATATCTTTACTTCTGATATATTTTGATATGCATCATAATTATTAATCTGAGTGTGTTTTTACTAATAAGCAGAATCAAGTAATTTCTGGAACCATACTATTTGCTTGTTTAGGGCAAAATATTTTTAATTCACCATTTTCAGCAAGCCTCAATTCATATTGAGAAAGGAAAAAAAATGCCTATATATATATAAATATATTTGTTATGTATGTATGTCACAGCTGTCTCTTAAGCAGAACAGAGTCTTGTTAAATGGACGACACTATGTTTTACTGAACACTTTGATGAGTTAGCATAAGGACCTCTGAGAGAAGAAGCAAGAGCTATTTTACTTTGCATAATAAAACTCAAGAGTCAGATCTGCAATGTGGAGTGTTTCTAAATTATGTGTTATTAGTGCTTCACTGATTTTCCTCAGCAAAAATTATTGTAGAACAACTCTATTTAGAGACTTTATTAAATCTAGAGTTTAGAGTCTACTGATAATACCTGTACAAAACTCTACCTTTTTCAAATAATTCCATCTGTACATTTTAAAAATAGTTTGTTTTTGAAATCCAATATCATTAACCCATACAACAAAAATGTTACAAAGTAAATGTTGGCTACTACTCTGACTAACTAAACATTCTGTAAAAAGTGGTGCTGGCCTATTTGGTTCATCCACTGTGGACACTAGGCTTATCTTATGAGGCTCAGAGCAGAGTACAGTTAACATAGAGCAGAAACTAAGAAGGGAAGCAAACAGGATTTTCTAATGTAAGAAGTAATGAAGATAAATGGAATGCCACTGTGTTTTTCTGCCTAAGCATTTTACACTCAATGAGTGGCCTGGTATTCATATGCTAAAGAAAGCTGAAAGTACTCTTTAAAATAAATGTAACCACAATGAAAAAGAGGAAGAATGGCATTATAAACCAAAGCTTAAAGGATACAGTGTGTTTTCTTCTTTAACAATAAGATTAACAAAGTTATCCAGTGTTTGTTTATATATAGGAAACTTTGTACCCATATTAGAATGCTGGAAAATTTGCTAACAATGGTTTACC
Organism: Carlito syrichta; assembly: GCF_000164805.1. Lineage (NCBI taxonomy): Eukaryota > Metazoa > Chordata > Mammalia > Primates > Tarsiidae > Carlito > Carlito syrichta. The sequence continues at coordinate 495,098 of NW_007253298.1, forward strand.
ACATACATATGAATAATTTCCTCTGTTTTTCAGTGAGTGCACTAGACTATGCAGATCCCAAGAGGTAACAGAGTGGGGGAGTAGGGGTTCTGAAACTATGACATTGCCTTTCCCCAGCTTCTCTCAACTTCTTTACTTCCCTCCTTCTCCACTTCATACAAACTCTAGATTGTCAGGGCCTGTTATCTCTTGGGATCTGCACAGTCTAGTGCGCTATCTGAAATACTTCAATATTCAGTGTTTCCGAGAGTATAGACAAGTTTTGTGTCTATAGTATAGACAGAGTATAGACAGAGTTTTGATTCCTGGTATATTTTTAATTCTTTTGGTTTATTTTCTCTTTCTGGAAGGATTTAGCATATAAGAATGAATGGAGTAAATAAAAGGGCACATCACTGGCTTGTGACTTTTGTGAGATTTTCATCTGAAAACATTCTTCACAACAATTTTAAATGTTTCTTATCATTTTGAGATTTTCCTTTTCCTAAAATGCCATTACAGGTATTTTCAGTTTCTGAAGTGCTAGGATTTCAATGTAAGCAGACAACCTTACGGCTAAAATTGTACCTCCATATACCTGGCCTGTCCATGAATCAAGTCACAAGATTAGACTTGTCTTGATATATGGCTAGCCATATATATAACTTTTGCTTTAACAGATTTGATAAAATAGGGAGGAGAATGATATACTTTACTTTAACTTTAACTTTCATAGAATGTTTATTTTTCCCTTGGAGGAGCTTTAAGGAAACATATATCAAACCCACTCCCTTCTTAATCATTTCCTTGCTGTAATTCGTAACAGAACAGGAGTGCTATAGACCACTCTCCAGACTGCCAGAGTGGTGCCTTTCTGCTTTCTGCTTACTACGTCACTTGCAGTGGAGTCACAGCCAATGGCTGTGCAAGGATTATGATTCATCTGAAACAATTTAGATCCTTGTCCCCTTATTACCCAATATGGCTGCAGGCACTCAGCACTTATTTGGCTTTTAAGGAACTTAAGGAGCGCCTTCCAACCCTTGTGCTTTCCAGTCCTCTCAACCTGAAGAGAAACACTGAGGTCCACTTCCATGAAATTCCTGAATTACCCAATCTAAGATGTTTGTTTCAAACTAACTTCATCTTGGGGACATTGTTTTGGGGACAGGAGGAGTTTTATAAGGTCTCTTTTTGAATGCTAGTTATTTATTTGTTTGCTTGTTTTATTTAGCAGGACAGGTCCAAAGAAGAAGAAAATTATGGGAATTGGTATTTTCAGGATTTTACATACATGACTGTTGCTTAGGAACTCCTGATCAATAAGATTTACAAATATACTCTGTGCATCTTACTGCTTAACATGTAATCACTAACTGAAATAAATACAGATGTGCATGCACACATACACACTCCCTCCTGGTATAGACATTAACTTTAAGACACTATTTAATCAACCAATTAACCCACAAAGAAAAATGACAATAATGTCAGTTTTCTAACTGCTCCATTTTCCTCTCTAGAAATAGAAGTAATTTAAATATTGATGTCTATAGAAATGTAACCCAAAGAAATGAGAGAAGTGGTTTGAACTTCTAGGCAGTATGATCAAATGGTGAGGGTCGTGGAGTGGTTTCACAGGTAGTTAAGTCTTTCAAAAGATCTCAAATAGCATCACCTAAGTTGCTGCCTTCCCCTACTATTTACAGAACTGTTCCCTGGGTAGATATATAAATCATAAATCATCTCCTAGAATTTAATCTAAGTGCCCTCTGTGCCAATTGACATCAGCATGTTTCGGCTAGATTGCATTAAATTTGTTTCTACTTGAACTCTAACTGGAAGAGATAGGAGAAGAGATGAGAGAGGAATGATTTGCAGGTGCTACAAAGAGCAGGCTATAAATACCTCTTTTTTTTTTTTTTTTTTGAGTTGGAATCTCACTCTGTCGCCCAGACTGGAGTGCAGTGGCCGCTTCCGGCCACCGCAACCTCGACCTGCTGGGCTCCGGTGATCCTTCCGCCTCAGCCTTCCAAGTAGCCGGAATTACAGGCATGCGCTACCACACCCGGCTGATTTTTTGATTTATTGTAGAGATGAGGTCTCGCTGCCCAGGCAGGTCTCGAACCCGCGGGCTCAGGCAATCCACTCACCTCAGCCTCCCAAAGGCACGGGATTACAGGCTGAGCCACAGAACCCGGCTTTTTTTTTTTTTTTTTTTATCAAATGGCACCTGTTTTTAAATTGTATCAAAGGCATTATTTTAGTGAGAAGTTGAAAGGATTTCTACTTATAACACAAATAACCCAAACGTTAGCCATTCCCTTGCAATGTAGGTAAAAATATCCTGCTGTTATTTCTTGCCAACCACTTTTTATTCATGCCAAATCAAAAGCTCTAAGGAAGACTTATGCTAATTCTTGCATTTATTGTAGATTACATCTGTTGTAGGTTACATTTTTTGGCCTTTCTGGACTGACTTTATCATATTTTCCTGCCTCACACCATGTGGACCTTCATGTACTTCTCACTTTTATACCCCTACTACCAAAAAGAAATCATTCTCAAGAAGGATTATTGAAGATTTTTAAAGAAAGTGCCCATGCAAAATTTCATCACTTGTTGCTCGATATCTGCTATCTCCTCAGCTTCTCCTTTTATATTGTCAATTATTCTCACCCTTTTAGAATCTTTACACACACATTTATAAAAAATAGAACATGACATCTCACCCCCAAGTCAATTGTTCTTCATTTCTTATCAAATTCTAGTAGCACCTGCACAGCAATCTGCAATGTTCCACATAAGAAATCGACAATTAAATTTCTCTTTGTTTACAATGACACAAAAAATACATCAGTCATGTAAATGCCCATGCTTTATGAAATGTATTTGCTTTGCAGTTTAACATAAGCATTGTAAAAACTGTTTCTGAAGAATAATAAACTTATCTTTTAATTTCTTTCTAAATTTTTGGATAATATCAAAAGATTGATACCAAACTCACTGATCACCCCATGCATTAGCCATATCAAGAAAAGATTAAGAACAGCAAATTTAAAAGATTAAGAAAAACAAAATTATAATATTACTCAAATACTTATATTTACATATATGTAATGACATTGCAATTTCAATTCAATTTGACAACTGGGTTGTATAATAACTTACTTCTTTAGACACAATTTATATGTAGAATAATGAAACATTTTGCTTTATACTTGTAGATAATTTTTGATTTAAAAATGTAGCTATTTCAAATTTTATTAAATTAGACATAATTGTCTACTGTGATAATTACATTATTTTTATCTTTAAGTCTGTCTTTTCATTTTACCTATCTGTATTTTTTTATATGTAAAATAATTGCAATTGGAATTCTTCTAACAACAAATTTGTTCTTCCTCTGTCATTACAAAGGATATCCCTGTTATATCCCTAAATTTAGAAAGATGATTTAGAATTTATTAATATCTTCCTGAAGTTTAAAGCTTTTAAGGAATTTTTTTTTTCACTAATTGCAAGTCTGAAAATATGTGGAATTAATTATTAATGTAAAATGTACTTCATTTATTAAATATTCAATGGAACTAGTTTTGGGAAAATTAACAAATCATAAAATTTAAAGAAATTTATTGTTTATTTAAAAAACAAAGAGGCATAAAATTACAGAATGATTTCAATAAATATATTTTCAATGGACACCAGAAAATAATCTCTGTATTATTAACACAATTCCAAGTTATTTAATTGTTTTCTCAACAGTTGAGGTAAGAAATTAATCAACTCACACTCTTGTATATTAAAAACATATATATTGAAAATATGTATACTTCAGTATGTATATTGAAAGTATTAAAATATGTACTAAAATAGACTTTTAGTCAATAAGGATTTAGTCAGTCTTTTTCAGAATCTCAGCAAGTAGCTGGAGTTAATTGGGATACAAAAGTTTAATATATCCTCTGTCATCTTCCAGGAAGTTTCATTTAGTTAAATTTCTTTAGGAATGAAAAAAGGCAGGAAATAAAGCTTGGTCCAGTAACTAGAGCTCAGCAGTTTAAAGAATATTTTGATAAGATTGAATGTAGTGTGATGTTGTATATTCTTATTCCCAGGCTAGTGCTCACATTTCTATGGAGAAGAAATTATATGTTGAACATGAAAACCAGTTCCCTGAAATTCAGATGTTGAAGGTGATTCAAAAAGCACTTAAATTCAGATCTCAAGAATTCTTAAAGTGCTGAAATTTCAAATGCTTTAAATAGTGAATGTCCCAAATTTTGTAAAACCTGATTAGTTCTTTTGAAGGATAAGTTTATCTTTTGAAATAGATTTATGTTCTTTTTATTGTATATATTTAAAGTGTAGGACATGATGCTTTGTTATTTATATTTTGATATTCAACTAATAACAAAGTGATTACTAAAGTCAAGCTGATTAACATTCTCATTTTGGTATTTTTAAATTCCTCACTTATAATTTATTTACAGACTAAAGAAACTTGAGAATCATAGCCACATAAACAAACAAGAAACTGGAGAAAAAATGAGAAGAAACCAGGTAGGAAAAAATAGAGACTTTTAGCAAAACTGTAACTAGTCACAAAGGAGTCAGTATCTCAGTGGAGATTATGAATAGTCTGGACAAGTATTATCAGGCAACTGAATACTCAAACATAATTGTATTCCAATCTTTAGGAAAAAAATGAAATAAATTGGCTGAGTTCTCCATAGCCAAGGGTGAATGATATTGCTGCGACATTCAGGCTTAGAATTTGTCTGATAGGAGATATACATTCTTATGACTGTTGTTTACTGGTTCCACACAATTTCTGTGTTCTGGGCACAGTGCTTGCTGAATGCAGTGATGTTAGATGCTGAGAAATTCAGTTCATAGGAAACACAGTTCTTCCTTGGTATTGTATAATCTGGTTTAGAAAATAGTGTTGCACTTTCTTCTTTCTTTACTTCCAATCCTATGAGACCCATAAATTGTCTACTGGTTTTTAGGCACCAAGGATATAAATCCTAACACTTGTGCAGTAGCTTTTCAGACATTGGCAATATAAATTATTTGGAACGAAGATATAGCAAAATGAGAGAAAAGCAGATTAATGGTATGTGGGGTCAGAGGAAGAAAACTAATATTAACTAAACACATATTATGTGTCAGACCCTCTGCCTGGCGGGAAAATAACTACTGAGCACAACAGTCAGAAAGTAGTGTCACATTCTGAAAAATGCAATCTAAAAAAGTTCAGTCTCAGTAGCACATATTTAAAGGCAAGTTGAGTTTTCTTAGAAATATATTATATAAAATTGGTGGGAGAAAAGGCCTTATCTATCGCTCAAGTATTCCTAATGTGGAATAAATACACATTCTGTTTAAAATACTGTAGATACTTTGTCTATTTTTGGAAATGCATGTTAATTTTTATGCCTGTCATTCACTGTGACAATAGTAATAATTACTTTGAACTACAATAAGAAATTTGGTTATCATTCATGTTCATTAAAATGGGATTCCATATGCAGGTAGAATTGCTATAATTTAACTTTTATTGTTACTAAATTATTATTTCTAAATTAAATACTTATAAATAATGTACTGGCAAAACACCCATACATTTCACAGCACATTCCTAAGGAGAATAAGGAGGCTTAAAAGTATGATCAAGCATACATTTCAGTCTTTCTCATAATATATAGAAATAACTAAGATAAAATTGTGCCTTATGTTTGTTCAGATTATTTTGTTTTTCTAGCTAATATTAGCTACAACTCCAACAATGTAGTAATTATTTAGAGTATAAAAAGTGCAATGTTCTGACAATATAAAATTATGTCTATAACAGAGAATTACACATTAGCACTTATTGCATGCAACCAAAGTGTATACTCTTGCCTCTGGTACCTATTTTAACATAATGACCAATTTATCTGGTGTAGGAGAAAAACACCCCCAGCTATACACAATTATACCTATTAGTATCATAGACAAGAATCTTGCTCAAAGAAATGGTATCAAAAATACATTGTTTAAAAACAAGGAAAATTGATAATAGTATATTAAACACAGTAATAAAGAATAGTTGAATGGGATAATTAAAAGGAAGTGTTACATATTTTATTATTGGTTATTAATAATTTATAAACAATATACAAAAAACAGGAATATTTATTTACCATAACACCCAAAGCCAATTAAATAAAATTTTATCTTGATCAAATAAATATAAAAACTTGATGTATTCATTAGATGTCATTTCAAGTGGTAGTACCATTTCAGTTCAGCACTGAATTTTTTTCTATCTCTGAGCTGTTATAATCAAAATCCAAAAATTATTGATGTAAGTACTTTTCAAATATTGTGCAGTTTCAATAACTTGTCCATAAAAATGTGTAATAATTGTTACAGCATATTATGTACTTTAATCACTTTATTGTTGAGGACATAATAGGCCTTATAAAAATAATAGGCTATTGCTTGACAAATATATCAAATTTCTAAAACATACTTGACTGTACAAGAAATAATTTATTCTATTTTTGACTATGAGATAAATTCTGATTAATTAATACTCCTTTGAATTTTTGCCAAGTTGAATTTTGTATACTTTCAGAATTCTTGCAACTTCAGTTTTAGATGACATCGTTTTTTTTATTTGTTTGTTTTTTTGAGTTGGAGTCTCACTCTGTCACCCACACTGGAGTGCAGTGGCCGCTCCCGGCCACTGCAGCCTCAACCTGCTGGGCTCCACAATCCTTCCACCTCAGCCTTCCAAGTAGCTGGAACTACAGATGCACGATACCACCCCGGCTAATTTTTTGATTTAGTGTAGAGACGAGGTCTCGCCAACTTGCCCAGGCGGGTCTCGAACCCTCGGGCTCAGGCAAACCACTCACTTCCGCCTCCCAAAGCGCGGGATTACAGGCTGAGCCACCGATCCCAGCTAACATAATTTTTAATTTAATGCAAGGAAACAAATATACACAAGAATCAAATAATGATTCACATAATATAACTGGAGCAGTTTTCACATATCAGAATTAACTTGAGAAAAGGAACAACATATTTATTTGCCTTAGATTCATTTTCAACATTGCTGAGCAAATATTTTAAATTATTTCAATAAATTAAGATACACACACTAAAAATTATAATATACCAATGTTCTTCCTTTTTACGCATTTAAATCACTTCTATGAAGTATTAGAGTGAACTCACTAGAAGCCAGTATTACTTTTGTACCTCCTATAAATACATGGAGAGATAAAAAATACATACGATTTTCTAAACAAAATGGAGACATCAAACATTTCATTTCAACTTTTTCTATTTTCTAATACAATTTTATATTAATTCCATTATGTACAAAAATAATACAAGTGTTGTAAAAATAATGAATGGAGTTTTATGACGGTGGCTCTTTCATCAGACCCAGTTTGAATCAACATTCTCTCCATTTGAGATGTGAGTCTTTCAAATTATGTATTTATTTATTTATTTAAGGAAATGTCAGCCTTTTGCAAGAGCCTAGTAGGAAAAATCCTAATGACAACTTGAAAAAAAAAAATTGTTCAATGGATTTTTATAAGTACAACTGCATCTTTAAAAATTCACTTTCCCATTAAGCATAAAAGAAACATGTGAGGGAAAATTCCTCAATATCGTTGATGAATAAAAATTCATCATGCAGATGTGATGAAGCTAAATGATGTGCAATTGCATTTGTTTTTGTGCGTTTGCTTTATAACTAAATTTCTATATTACTGTGTGACTATCTATTAAAATTAAAGCAAAATTTTAAAAGAGTTGATTTTCCCACTTAGCACTTACCTCATGTGAGTGATGACGAGCGTTGTGGCGGGAATGAAAAAATCGTCCACTCTGTCAAATTGCTTTCCCACAGGCTGGGTGTGGATCGTGTGGTGTGGCACATTCCCACTGGCCAGGGTTATTACCTAAACACGACACACTGCAGTTAGGCCTCAGTAATGCAGTAATTTATTAGTATAAGCTTTAATTTTATTGAGAGAGGAGATAAATCTCTTTCTGGTAGTTTTCATAGACTCTTTATTGTCCTCAAAATGAATGTATTGTTAAGCAAATTGCAATTCTGTAATTGTTTTGCTTATCTTACATATAGAAACTTTTGTTTCTGTAAAGAGATAAAAAACAGAAAAAATATTTGTCTTGAACAATTTTACTTTAAAATATAAAACAAGCAGGCCTGTAAGCAACCTCTGCATTATAAAAATCTTAACCTTCTTATAATGAATAAAATGAAAGTAAGCATATGGTGATATAAGATATTAGGAGACAAATCCATCCTATTTGACATAGTTTGCAACATAGGTCTGAAAACTCCAAAATAAATCATAAACCTTTTAGATTTTTACAATCTTAGCATATACAAATCCATATTTAAATTTTTTTCTCCTATAATTGGGAACAACTAATCTAAGTAAAATTTAATCAAAGAGATTCCTCATTAATTGGTTTTTGAACTGCCATAGTCTGTTAAAGAAAAGATCACTACATTTAAACTCATCTATTCCTCCTATGCTATTTTGCAGCAAATTCTATCAGTTCTTCCTTTTGGATTTCTTGTATGTCTGTGTTCCATGTTTCGTTTTATTGCTCCTACTTTACAACCTTTATACTGTGGTAGCCTTTTACAGGGTATTCTATTCTGCCTTCAGTTTTTCCCCTTTTAAATACTTTCTACACAAGGACACCAAATTAACTTTCAAACTATTGACATTCTTGTAACCTGAAACCAGTATGCAGTGACGATGCCTGCTTAAACAGTGAGCAGTCTCAAGCAGGGAATAAATGTCACCTTGTCAAGCACTACCACCATGCGACTGACAAGGAGCTAAAGTCATTTTGGACCCTAGCTTTAGCAAAGTTATCTGGTGCCTGGAGTCCATCAGTGCTCCCAGATCACATCATCAGAACCGCCCAGATGGCTAGGTCACAGAATTGTGAGTATTAAGTCATTCTTACATTTTGTTTAAGACCTCAGGTTTTAGAGTGGTTTGATTTACAATAGAAAACTGAAATAATATATTATATGATGTTAGGTGTTTCAAATGACATACTTTTAGTGAATACAATATGAACCATCATTGTCACAGCTATACTAAATTATTTCAATAGACATGTCATTTTTTTTTTTTTTTTTTTTTTTTGAGTTGGAGTCTCACTCTGTCACCCAGACTGGAATACAGTGGCCGCTCCCGGGCACCGCAGCCTCGACCTGCTGGGCTCCGGCGATCCTTCCGCCTCAGCCTTCCAAGTAGCTGGAACTACAGGTGCGCACTACCATGCCCGGCTCATTTTTTGATTTATTGTAGAGATGAGGTCTCGCCTGCCCAGGCGGGTCTCAAACCCACGCACTCAGGCAATCCACTCACCTCAGCCTCCCAAAGTCGCGGGATTACAGGCTGAGCCACCAAGCCCGGCTGACATGTCATTTTTAAATTAAATATTGTAATACTGAAAATATCAGAGAAACATTAAAAATTTTAGTAGTGACAGCTGATTAAAAATAAAATTATTGTATTAAACAGACTTTATTTTAAAAAGGCCAGAAGTTAATGATTTAGGATCTTGTTAAGAGAGGAATATTCAGGGTAGTAGTACAATCACAAAGCAATTTGAGAAATGCCCTCGTATAAAACATGTTTCCTGAGCCAAACATTCCTTGCTTTTCTGTTTTCACTTAAACTTGTAATTCCAAAAATCTAAAGACTGTGCCAAAGGGTCATGGTCAAAATGCATATATATATATTTTTTTCTGTATCTGTGAAGTTCTCACATAAACAACATCAAAGCAAAACCAAAATCTACAATAACACTATATATTCTTTATTAGAAATCAGCTTTTGTTCAGATAATAAAATACTTTTGGAGAAAAATGGCTCATTTTGAGGCTCTTGCGTTCTAATTCTCTTGGTCTCTATTTTACATGCACTAACAAAATTGTCGAAAGATAGGTAAACTATGACTTTTTTTTTCCCATGATGACATCAGCTTTGTCATATCAATATAACTCAATAAGTATGCCCTGCAATCATTCCCAATCCAAAAGTTCTTGAATATCAACTATTTTCCTCTTTTTCTGTGTATATCAGGTTGTGATTAAAGCTATAGTCCTCAAATGGAAGAATATCATTGTTCAACTGACATAAATAGCCAATAAAATGTCTAAAGCTTTAAATATCATTATTTTCTCAATTATACTGATATGTTCTTACCTGTAGTGTTGGTGACGTCTTCTCCAAGGTACCCCAGCTTAGTACCCAGACCTGATCGTGTGATTTGTCATAGTGTAATTTAACTGGGACAGGGTCTGTGCTTACTGCCTGTAATAAATAAGAATTAAAAAAAACATATTTTCAGACTAAAATAATAGTTTAAAAATAGGCCAAAAAGTATGGCAATTCTGAGAATTTGGATGACAGATTAAAATTTTATTTTGCCTATTATCTAGTTTTCTAAGACTTTATTTGATCAATTAGGAATTACTGGGCTTTATCCAAACACGTTTTTGTTTATTATTTGCACAATTTTATATAGCCTTATGTTCATTCATAATCTAATGCAAATGTGAAGCAAGGAGAAGCTATTTAGACACTCAAGATATAAAAGATTAATTTGTTTATTATAATCAAGAGTTGAATATAGGTGAGAACTTTGCTTACATTATTAGCTTTTTTTGATCCCAATACTGGTTCTGAGATTTTTGCCATCCATAATATTAAAATGCCAACCATCTGATACATAGTTGTAGGTCTATAACGAATGAGCTAATTTTGTTTCCTTAATGAGAAATCTAAAACCATAGAAGAAAAAGGAAGCATTTGTGTGTGTGTGTGTGTGTGTGTGTGTGTGTGTGTGTATGTTTCTTCATCATTCTTGGTATGATAATTGTGTCTTCCTGCTAATATTTATAGTATTTAGTATTTGCCTAAAACACAGCTCCAAGAAAACAAATTACCTTCAGGTAGTTATTTCACTCATCTTAATTTCAAGATATTTATATTATAAGCTAACACCATTTAAAAGTAATATCCTGTAGTAGATACTTATATATATTCTCTAATTTTATGACATAAAACAGATTGTCTTCAATAAATCAACCTTTATTCAATATTGAAAGCATTTCTTCCCAAAGCTCAGTTAAATATGCTTAGAGGATTTTCTAGTCCTAATTTATAATATAATGCTCTTCTCAGTGTATTAGTAAAAGGCAAACTACAGTTGTGCCTGGATAGATGGAAATTCATACTTTAAATTAAATGTTGGCAATTTAGTTTACTAACATATTCCTTTTCTAAAACAATGTGCTTTCTTTTGCTTATTTAAAGGCGCAGTATTCTTGAATTACTGAAAGACTTGTTAGATTTCTGAGGAAACCTATTTAAACATATTTGTATTCATGTCCTCACCCATTTTTTCCTGGCTAACAGAACTAGGACACTGTTTTGGAATCAGAAGGGCGGCAATGTTCTCAACCCACTTGGTTGAGTAGCAGGGATTCAAGGCAATGACTAACCCCATTTCCTTTTGAATGGTACTAAGTTTCCCAACTTCTTCTGAGGCTAGAGGTGTTCACATGGCAGACTCTAATTTCTGCATTGTAAAGATTAACATCATGTATGATTGTTTCGAACGATTCTGCATTTCATTAACAGAGTTGATAGCAGGAAAAGGCATCCTCTCACCACACTTTCCCATTCTTCCTGCTTTGAATGCTGTCATACGAGAGAAATTAAGCCTGGAGTTTCTAAGGTCATTTTGATGCCGTGAAGCTATAAGCTTCAGAGGAAAAGCCAATACTTTGAGAATGCAAGCAGAGAAAAACAAAAGGAGACTAAATTCTTGATAATAACCTTAAGTTGCTGCAAAGCCAAGAACAGCTATCCCTAGGCTTAATGTTATTTAGGTAATTAAATAGCTCTATTGCTAAAGAATTCGTTAGTCTGAATATTGTTAATTGTATTTCAACACCAGATGTTTCATTTAAATTTCTTCGTGTACTAATCAATAATTTCAATGTGTATACAGCAAAAAAGCCATCATTAATCACTACACTAATGACAAAGCAATAAGATTCCTTTGATTTTCCATAATTTCCTCTTTCTACATTAAACGTGATCTATGTGTGAATATAATAATCAGTCTATTTTGCATGTAGCATTGGAACACAAAACAATTTGTAGATTTTTCAAATGTTAAAGATAAAATAGCTCAATGCCACCAACAAAACACAATAACAAAGACTTCATTGTTACTTAATTGTAAGAATGCCTTATAAAATGAGAAAAGTCTGTAAGTAATTTTAAGTATCAGGGAATCATTTGAATAAAAAGCTCCTGTTTGCCAGTTTTCATTAATTGGTTTTCTTTTCAGCAAGCCTATATATAAGTATTATCTTATTTTGTACAGGCATTCTACACTATATAGGTTATGTTAATTCCTCCATTGAGTGGGCTAAGGAAAATGAGGCTGTTCTGTCAGTGGTCATCCAATCATCAGGAAGGCTGGGATTTGATAGTCTGTGTTCCATCCTACCATGGGAACCTCTCTGCACATGAAAGACCCTTCCTCTTCGTTTATTGATAGTTTAATTCCTGAGAACGTGTGTATTACTGAGACAGGCGATAGCTAGAAAAAGACTAGGCAGGCAGACAGGTGGGTCCTCTGGTAACAATGTAGCAAACTCCCAGGTTTCTCAGGTTCAGCTTTGGAAAACAAGTTCCCCGAGAGCCTCTCAAGCTAGAACTTAAGTACTCACTGCTGGGATTGAAAAGCAATCGATCAGTTCACTATTAGGCCCCTACCTCCTGCCTATTGGTCCTTAACACTGACCAATCAGAACAGTTACAGCTCACAGCTAGTGCCAGCCAATCAGTTTGGACTTAGGGCTATGTAAGCATCAGGTCTTCAGTCCAAGATGGGCAATCCCTTCGGGCTCCCTCCCACTGTGGGAGCTTTTCTGTCCTCTCAATAAATGGTGCTTTCTTACTTTCCGGCTGTCTGTATTCCTCATTCTTCCTGGGCATGAGACAAGAACCTCAACACTGAAGCTGCAACCTGAAGAGCTACAGAAGATCATCGGAGCTAAAGATCCGTACACCCTAGAGGCTGGTTTACCAGCCGATGCAACTGGTTGAACCAGGAGAGCTGCGGGAAGAAGGTGGAACTCCGAACCTGAGACACCTTGGGGGCTATGCCTGCCAGCTTGGCTTGCCAGCCCATTAGAGGTGACACTTCCGGACCTAGGCTTACCAACCCCTCCAGACTACCTCTCTGGGGCTTGGCTAACTAACCTGTGGAGCTGACACTCTCTAAGTCCAGGCTGACCTGAAAAATTCATCATTATACTGCCCTCTTATTCATTCCCCATGTGTAAGAAACATTCTTTTGGGTTTTTTTCCCTTTATTGAAGGATACAAAGAAATCTAATGACCTCAGATATACACAGTACCATCTCTAGAATTAATACAATCCTAATGAAGAATCATTGAGAGTCAGTATGCATCATGTTTTTAAGTGCGTATCCTGAAGTCAATTCAAATTTTAATGCCTTCACTTAAATTAAAATAATAATAATAATACCTTGGGAAGTTTGTAAACACTTCTATTGCTTACTTTCATCTACAGTTCATGGAGAGTGTAGTAATATCTACTTCAGAAGTTTGTTGTGAATATATTTGGTGAGATAGTAAATATAGATTGCTAATGGTGTGCCTGGTGAATATTAATGCATTATGGAAATACTATTCACACTACTAATACTGTTAGGATAACTCACGGAATTACAGGCTTTTTTTTTTTTAATGACTATTAGCATCATAATGTCTTAAAGTTGGATATGCAACATCCTTATTTAGCAAATTAAAGAACGGGGAACTAATAGAGAAAATAAACTAACACTGTTTCTGTCGTTAAAGAATTTAAAGGCTAGAGGGTGAAAGAAGCACTTAAAATAACTTGATGTGCGTCACAAATTAAAAATAAGGACCAAGTACTATGAAAGCTCAGAAGAAGTATGATGCACAATGAGGGGTAAAGGAAGAAGGTAAGGCTTAATTGAGCCTTAAGGAAGGAATATTTATGAAAGGAAAGATGGAGACTACTTTTTAAAGTTAACCTATGGGGATATTTTATAGGAAGTAGCAAAGGGAGTTCATGATGCATTCCCTCCAAATAAATTAAGATCTATGTATATTTGGAGGGAAACATTAATTTTCAAAATAACTTCAGACTTTGACAAATATCTGCTCAACAATCTCCAAAAGTTTTGAGCATTTTGCTTCAGCATTTCACAAGTTTTGTACTAAATTCAGTTATTTTGGTCTTTGATTGTAAAAGTTCACCAGAGCTGAAAAAGATATGCAGATCAAAATAAGGAAAAGTAATCGGAAAAATCTTAATTCTTAGGAAATATTTGTTTGCAAGTTTTCAAACACAAAATAACACATTCTACATGGGAACATTTATGTGATTTTCATCAACAAAATCATATACTGATAATAAAAATATTTTTGAATGACTATCTTCTGGATAATATTTCCATAGCTCAATTTTCAGTTGAAATACCATCAGCTTTTGGAAATGATAAATTATGTTTTGAGTGTTACAAAATATCTGCTAGTATACTCTCGACATTTAGAGGATCTGTAAATATAGACCATTTCTTTTTTGTAAAATGGGCAATATTTTTGACACTTTTAAAAAAATTTGACACAAGCGTCTGAGAATCTTTTTCATAAAATGTTGAAACATTTCCCCACATTTTATGCAAAAGATTGTGAAGATTCTGTTATTCTTGACTGTTTTTTCTCCCATACCTCACGACCCCAGGAAATGCAATTGGGTTTTGCTTTAAATGCTGACCTCTTTGCAACATCTCTACTATCACCATGAACAAAGTCACTGTCATCTCTAACATCACATGGTGTCTAACTTCCAAGCTTATGCTTATACGATATGTGAAGGACAGGTGCTAATGGAAAAGGCAAAATGGTAGAGGAACGCCTGGGGGTGGGGACTGTAGAAAGCAGAGGATGAGAAGACATGCAGAGGAAAGCAGGTTACATTATCATTGTGGACAGACTGGCACCGCTCAAAGATAAGTGCTGAACAAAGATGTCACGGAAGCAGACATCAGGATATCTAGGCGAAGATCTTACACATTCGCTTCTCAATCTTTCTCAACAGGTTTGTCAGAGTCATTATTTTGTGTGTGTTACACAAATTATGGCATCAATCAGCTCAAGACACTACAGAAACTTTTCATTCATTTCCTTTAGAATCCTAAAGTCCTCATAATGACTACCTGACCTTAACTGATCTGACACTCCCCAGTCTTCCTTCTCCAAACTGCTCACCTGCTACTCTGTTTTTTGATGTCCCCAATACACAAGCTCTTGACCTCCTTTGTTGTTGATTCAACATGTCAGCGCACTTCTGCCTTTGGGAAGGTCTTTTTTGTTTGTTTGCTTTTGAGTTGGAGTCTCACTCTGTTGCCCAGGCTGAAGTGCAGTGGCACACTCAACAGCCACTGCAACCTCAATCGGCTGAGTTCAGGTGATCCTTCCAACTCAACCTTCCCTAGATATCCTGATGTCTGCTTCCTTGACATCTTTGCTCAGAACTTGTCTTTTCAGCAATGCTAGTCTGTACATCCTAATAATGTAAGCTGTTATCCTCTGCATGTCCCCTTATCCTTGTCTTTCTACAGCCCCTGCCCCTGGACCTTCCTCTACTATTTTACCTTTTCCGGTAGCACCTGCCCTTTACATATCATATAATTATATTTTAGTATATTTCCTTTTTTATTATCTACCCATCAAATAGATTGTAGGCCCCAATAAAGTAGCCTCTTTGAGTTAGTTTAGGTCAATGATATAATCCTTTCACTTAGAACAAAGCTTAGTAAATAGTAGAACTCAATTTATAATTACTAAATCTCCAAACCTACTTAGTTGTGAAAGTAAATTCCAATATTATACAGCATGCCAACTAATTACTACTGTTACTATTATTATTATTATTTTATTTCACCAAAACAATTATACTTCTGGTACCAGGCTTATTATATACCTGGTGATTTTTTTTAGTAAGAATTTTACAAATATAATTTTTTAAAAATTTAATTCTCATAGCTATTTTTTTGGTTGAAGTATGAACTATTGTTATCCCCTTTGTACAGATAAAAGTAAACAAAAGACTAAGAGTGTCAATGTTGATTCCCTCATATTATAAAATGCTCACTTTTTTCTCAAGATACTCATTATATATTACCTGGCCATCCAACACACAGATAAATTCAAGCCTTCAATATTGGTCCATATATTAAATCTTTATTAAATGAAACATGATTCTTTTTTATGATAAAATGATATATAGGCCGGGCTCGGTGGCTTAGTCTGTAATCCCAGCACTTTGGGAGGCCGAGGTGAGTGGATTGCCTGAGCCCGTGGGTTTAAGATCAGTCTGGGCAACTTGGCAAAACCTCATCTCTACAACAAATAAAAAATTAGCCAGGCATGGTAGCATGTGCCTGTAGTACCGGCTACTTGGAAAACTGAGTCGTAAGAATCACCAGAGCCCAGCAGATTGACCCTGAGATGACCGTGAGAGTGCCACTGCACTCTAGCCTGGGCGATGGAATGATACTCCAACTCAAAAATATATATATACAAACAATTGTCATAGGATCATCTTCCCATAACTAGTCATATTTTACCTCTTTTGGGTTGTCCCCACTCCACTTTGGGGACCATTGGTGCATGCATTCTTTTTTGTTTTTGCTGTCACCATCCATTTAATTTAGAAAAAATTATTTGTTAAAATACAGTATTCAGAAACATACAATAAGGAAAAAGCACTGGTTATGTGCTTATCTTTTACCTCAAAATTAAACTATTTAATGCTTATTTATTGCAAAGTATAACTTGTTTTTAAAAAAGGGGTCTCGCTATGTTGCCTAGAATGGCCTCAAACTCCTGGTCACAAGCAATTCTTTCTTCTCAGCCTTCTGAGTAGCAGAGACCAGGTGCACCGCCACACTGGGCAGTATAATTTACACTTGATCCCCAATACTTACTTTGCTAGAAAAGTTGTTTACAAACTCTGCTTTGAGAAGCCTATGGAAATTAAATTTATTTAAATGGCAATTCTAACTCTGTCATGATAGAACAAAGGAATCATTTTTGAACTATTGAATAATTCTGTAAGCTTTTGTTTAAATAAAAATTTCCAATATATATCTACTAGATGATAAACACTACTAGATATAGTTAACACAGTAGCCTTTGCTAGCTTGGTAATTTTCAGATTATTAAACTACAATCTCTCTTCTGAAGTTTTACTGAATTATTAAACATTTTCAAAAAGATCTTTCAAATAATAGTTTATTTTTACCAAATTAACAGTTGTGACCTATATATTTAGGTTTTACGATCTATATTTCTTAACTTCTCATGTAAGTACTGATTTCACTGTGATATTATAATAATGAATGAAGTTTTATCCCATTGCTTTGTAAACTATGTTAAAATAAATTATATAATATAATAATAAAAATGAGTGTCCGTTGTAGTTTTATAAAGATATTGATTACAGCAGCTTTTCCTTAACATTTTTGAAACATTGTTTAAGGAAACAATTTACTTACACTATCAGAATTTTTGTTCCTTTTGTTGATCTCTAAACTTAATTCACTCACAATCTTGAAGTGTTAACAAATTCATCAATGTTTTTTGAAAGGGTGCAACAAATACAAAACATAATTAAAATGCAACAATACTCTTGTTGGAGCATTTGTAACAACTTCTAAAGATGAAATACTGATGATAGCAGCAAAGAGACAGAACTCGGGTTTAGTCTTGACAAGGAACAGTGAAGCACAGCTTGTTTATCAGTCTGACAAGGAAAGTACCAACTGGCTAATTAAGTGAACCTAATTTAAACTAATGATGTAGTTCTCAAGATAATGTGCTAATAGCTAGAGGACACTACTGATGGCACTTAGGAACACTCCTGAGGTGTTCCAATAAGCCCCTTCTGCAGCCGAGCAGAACCTGATCTTGCTCCACGGAAGTCAAAATGAGGTCAGTTGTTTTACTGGTTAATCTTTTATACTACATAACATCACCTGTATACCATTCTTACAGAAACTTTAATGGTACAAAAAGGCAATAATTGAAACCATTTGACATTTAAAGCAATACCATATTTTATAGATTCCATTATAAAAGTGACCTTTACTTTTCAGCTACTGATAAAAATGATATTGGTATATCCACTGAAAACAAATATGCCAGTAATCTTCTAATGCTAATAATTTGTTATGAAGTTTGTAAAATCATATTGTCAATAAAATATTTGTCATTTTAATAATAAAATATAAATGCATTTTAAATTTAAAAAAAGTTTAGACCTCAAATACTAATTTAATACCAGTCTACACAGACAATGACATGCAAAAAGTCAGAAATGTGATTTCATATATGAAGTTAGTATAAAATACTATGAACCTACTTAAATTAGATTGAAAAAGAAAACTTGAGACATTAAATTTAAGTATGGATAGTATTTTTTTCTATTTTTCAAAGGCATTTTAATTTTGAACTTCACTTTTACATTTTTATATCCACACTATTGATAATCCTATAGTATTTTCTATAATATTTGGGAGATAATTAACTCAAATTTAATTATAATTAGTATTCTAGCTAATACTAATTATTATTATTATTTTTTTTGAGTTGGAGTCTCACTCTGTCGCCCAGACTGGAGTGCAGTGGCCGCTTCCGGCCACCACAGCCTCGACCTGCTGGGCTCCGGCGATCCTTCCGCCTCAGCCTTCCAAGTAGCCGGAATTACAGTCATGCGCTACCATGCCCAGTTGATTTTTTGATTTATTGTAGAGATGAGGTCCCGCTGCCCAGGCGAGTCTCAAACCCGCGGGCTCAGACAATCCACTCACCTCAGCCTCCCAAAGGCGCGGGATTACAGGCTGAGCCACCGAGCCCGGCTTGCTAATACTAATTATAATCAAATTATACTCAAAATTTGGTTAATTAATTGAATATATGTAATTATAGTAACCAAACTAAAGTTTAGTTGCCTCTGAACAACATACTCAGATTAGAAAAAAATATGTAAAAAGAGGAAGAGAGCATACAGTAAGGAAATAAAACATCATTTGGTGTACTGTACTTTAAGTCTGGCCTCAGTTGAGAAAAGTGGTCAAAAAATTGAGAAAAAAGACACTTTACTTTTTATAAAATTAAGTTTGCACTTTGCAGTTTACTATAAATTTAATAATGTGTGGTATCTGGATATAAGTAAATTGTTAAACCATGAGTAAAGTTTTTAAAATTTAAATTTACTTAAATAATTTTCAAATTTGAGTTACTAGGATAATTAATTTATAAAAGAATTGAATATCCACTGTAAAATCTATCATTTTACATGGTTTTTTTTCAATTAGGAAAAACCTCAAAAAATGTAAATTTCTAAGAGCTAAAGTAATTTCAAAATAATAAAACTTAAACTTCTAAAACAGAAATGTATGTTTTCTAATGGCATACAAATGGGAAACCCCCCAAAAAACTGGAATTATCTTTTGGAGGGCAGGCTTCTTGTAGTATACTTGGAATTTGTTCTTCCAGATCAAAGGGTCACCCAAAGTTTTATCTGGAAGTTTTGAAACGGTTGAGTCAAAATTTGCAGAAGAAATATTCCATGTTGTAACAGTTGCCTGGTTCTTCCACCATGACAATGCACATGCCACACTGCACTGAGTATTCTGCAGTTTTGGCCAAATATGGCATGACTCCTTCCCTATTCTCCTGATTTTACCCCAAACAACATTTTTTTGTATGTTTCCCCATTGAAAAAAGTTCTCAAAGGGAAATGTTTTGTCAATGTGGAAGAGGTGAAACAAAAAAATGACAGAACCACTAAAATGCATGAAAACTGATGAGTTATAAAACTGTTTTGAGCAGTGGAAAATATATCAATAGATATATCACATTAAATAGAGAGTACATTGAAGGTGACAAGTTTAATCATGTAAGAATAAACACACAATTTTCTTTAGAAATAAATTCTGGGCTCTTTGGAGTTTTCCTGTATATCTAAAACTTGAGGTTGATATTTACAGTCTACCACAAACCTCAAAAAGTTGTTTTCCTCTCTACACTGGATGATGATCCCAATATGGAAATTTATTTTCATATACCAAGGTTATCTTAAATTTCTGTACAATAGTTTGTCCATAAGGGCCCCAAATCCTGCAGCTGTTATTTCACTTGCCTCTTTTTCAGCAAGGTAACCAATAGTTCTCATAATTCAAAACCATTTTTTTTTTATAATTGTCAGAAGGACAATAATCAACTCCATCACACATCTCTTCAGAGCTGAGCGAGCAACCCCACTACAAATTTCTGCTTCTGTGTTTTTGCTCAAAGGATTAAGTTCCAAGGTTTTTCCTACAATAGGAACATATTTGATATGTTGTTTTTGATTCCTACTGTTCTCCAAATGGAAGAAAACTATATGAAGTGAGATAATAAGGCTGATAAATGGTAGTATGGAGCAGAATGTATCAAGAGAAGGTTAAGATTTGTTTTTGATAGTAGAATGTCTGAGAATATACAGTGACTACGAGAAAAACCTGAATTATTGTGGCAGGTCTACACTGGATTCTAAGATTGCTATCAGTGAGGCTCTCAGAATATTTTGGGATAGACTCTTATTTCCAGAGCAGGAATGGAGAATAAAACCAAAAGTCAACCACCTAGTCAATGAAGATACACATTTTTAGATTACTCAATCTCATCAAATTGCCTGCTAATATATTGCTTAAAGTTTGGTAGAACTTTTTCCTCTAAAACCATTATGGACAGATTTTTTTTTTTTCTTTAGTACTCCTAATCAGTTCACTTAATCAGTTATAAAATTATTTTTATTTCTTTTTGGGTTTTATGTTATCAACTTATATGTTTTATTTAATTTCTTCTTTCTCACTGTTGTCAAAACATGACTTTAACATTTTCCTAGTTGCTTTTATTCCCTTCAAGACTGTCCTTTTATCTTTTTCATTTAATTCTAATAGTATTAATTGTGATTTTTGTCCTTTTTATTTGCCAAAAGTCCCAAGGATACCTACATTTTATCAGCATTTTAAAATAGTCTTATTTGATAAAATACACATAATATGAAATGTACAATCTTAACAAGTTTTAAGTATGCTCAAATACATTCATTCTGCTGTGCAACTATCACCACCATGCATTTCCATGACTCTTTTCATCTTGTAAACTGAAACTATGATTTTGACTAGTCTAAGTAGCTCTTAAAAGTGGACTCACACAGTTTTAATCTTATTATGACTGACATTTCACTTAACATAATGACTTTAAATTTCATTCGTGTTATAGCTTATGTCAGAATTCCTTTCTCTTTTAAGGCTACATAATATTCTATTGTATGTGTGTATACACACACACAGACACACACACACACACAAGCATTTTATCAATCCATCTGTCCACATATAGGTTATTTCCATATTTTAGCTACAATGAATAATGTTATAATCACGGATCTATAAATATCCCTTCAAGGTTCTAGTTTCAATTATTTGGGGTTATATACCTGGAAGTGAAATTGCTGGATCACAAGGTAATTCTATTTTTAATTGTTTTAGGAATCATCATACTGTTTTCCATAGTGGCTCTACTATTTTGTATTTCCACCGACAATGCACAAGTGTTTCAATTTATCCACATCCTCACCAACATTTATTTTCTATTTGATAATACCCAAGCTATTGGGTATGAGATGATATCTCATTGCAGTTTTGATTTGCATTTCTCTAATAATTAGTGATATTGAAAATCTTTTTACATGCTTATTGGCCATACATATAGCTTTTTTTGGAAAAATGTCTGCTGAAGTCTTTTACTACTTTTGAATTCAGTTGTTTGTTTCTATGTGGTTCAGTTTTAAAAGTTCTCTATGTACTCTGAATATTACTCTTTTGTCAGTATACAATTTGCATATATTTTCTTCTCTTCTGTGAGTTGCCTTTTTACCATGTTGATTTTTTCTCTAGATGCACAGTTTTAAAAAATTCTTTGAAGTTCAGTTTATCTACTTTTTTTTCCTATACCAGCTTGTGCCTTTGGTGTCATATTCAAGACACCCTTGCCAAATCTAACATTATAAGAGTTCTTCCCTGTAGTTTCTTCTAACAGTTTTATAGTTTTACGTCCTACATTAGGTCTTTAATCCATTTTGAGCTAATTTTAATTTATGACGTTTTGTAAGGATCCAACTTTATTTTTTTGCATCTGGATATACAGTTTTCCCAGAATCACAAGACTGATTTTTAACTCCAGTGTTCTTGGTACCCTTGTCAAAAATAATTTGACTATACATAAGAGATTTTATTTATGACTTTCTATTCTGTTCCATTGGTCTGTCTTTAGGCTAGATTTATTATTGAATAAATCTGTCTTGATCATTAATAAATTTCTTTCCATTATTATAGCTTTGTACTAAGTTTTGAAATAAATGACAGTCTTCCAATGTAGTTCTTCTTTTTCAAGATTATTTTGGCTATTTTGGGTCCCATGACACTTCATGTGAAGTTCAGGATGAGTTTTTCTAATTCTGCACAAAATCCTTTTGGGAATATGATAAGCATTGCATTGAATCTGAAGATTGCTTTGGGGAGTATTGACATCTTAATAATGTTAAGTCTTGCAATTTATGAACATGGGGTGCATTTTCATTTGTTCACTTCTTTAATTCTTTCAGTAATTTTAGTAATTTTCTTTGTATAACTCTTTCACACTTTTTTATAAACCCTAGATATTTTGTTCTCATTGATACTATTATAAATGTAATTGTTTCTATAATTCCTTTTAGATTGCTCATTATTAGGGTATAGAAATACAACAGATTTTTGCATGTTGACTTTTTATTTTTCTGAATTCATTTATTTATCCTAACAGGTTTTTTTGTGTGTGTAATTTTGAGAGTTTCCTAATGTAAGATCATATCATTTGGTAACAATTTCACTTTTTTCAACTTGATGCCTTTTTTGTTCCTTGCTTAATTTATCTGGCTACAACTTCCTTTACAATTTTGAGTTTAAGTGGTAAAAGTTCCTGATCTTAGAGGAAAAGCTCAGTCTTTCAACATTATGAAATTCAATGTAATTTTTTACATATGACTTTTATATGTTGAAGTAATTTCTTCTCATTCTTTGTTGAGTATTTTTATAGTCAGAGTATTGAATTTTGACAAATACTTCTGATCAGTTGAGAAAATTATGAAGTTTTTTCCCTTCATTTTGGTAAAATGTTTTATTATAATAACCTATTTTCTTATGATGAATCATTCTTGTAAGGAATCACACATGATCATGGGATATAATTCTGTTGACATGCTGATGAATTTGGTTTGCTAGTATTTGGTTAAGAATTCTTACATCAATGTTCACAAAGCATATTGTTTTGTAGAATTCTTCTAGTGTCTTTGTCTGACTTTGGTCTCAGGGCAATGGTGGACTAATAAAGTGAGTTAGGCAGTGTTTCTTTCTCTTCAATTTTTTGGTAAAGTTTGAGAAAGTTTGGCGATAGTTTTGTTAATGTTTGATAGATTTCAGCAGTGGGGCCATTAGGCCCAGGACTTCTCTGTTGGGGTATTTTTATTACTGATTCAATTTTCTTACTAGTTGTAAGTCTATGTTTTCTATTTTATTTTGATTTATTTGGTAGGTTCTGTGTTTCTATAAATTGTTCATTTTATCTAAGTTATTCAATTTGTTGACATACAATTGTTCATTGTGTTTTCTTATAATCTATTTTATTACCACAGAATTGGAAATGAAAAATATCTTTCATATATATATATTTGAGTTGGAGTCTCACTCTGTCACCCAGACTGGGGTGCAGTGGCCGCTCCCAGTCACCGCAGCCTCGACCTGCTGGGTTCCAGCGATCCTTCCGCCTCAGCTTTCCAAGTAGCTGGAACTACAGGTGCACGCTACCACACCCGGCTGATTTTTTGATTTATTGTAGAGATGAGGTCTCGCCAAGTTGCCCAGGCGGGTCTCGAACCCAAAGGCTCAGGCAATCCACTCACCTCAGCCTCCCAAAGCACGGGATTATAGGCTGAGCCACTGAGCCCAGCTCACTGCTAATGTTAATCTGTATGTGCAGTCGCTCCCCAGCGCTAGCATCACCACCTCAGCTCCACCTCAGATCAACAGGTATTAGATTCTCATAAGGAGTGTGCAACCTAGATCCCTTGCATGCACTGAGTTCACAATAGGGTTTGTGCTCCTAGGAGAATCTAATGGCGCTTCTGATCTGAAAGAAGTTGGAGTTCAGGTGGTAATTTGAGCAACAGGGAGCAGCTGTAGCAGATAAAACTTTGCTTGCTGGTCCATTGCTTACTTCCTGCTGTGCGGCCAGATGGAATCAGTCTGTGGTCCAGGGTTAGGGACCCCACTTCCCAGCCATAAAACACTGTCAAATTTCAAAATAATGTTCTATTGTTAACGGAGGCTAGAGAATGAAGCAAACATCTGCTGTGCTACCATTATGTATTCATTTTTTTTTTTTTGAGTTGGAGTCTCACTCTGTCACCCAGACTGGAGTGCAGTGGCCGCTCCTGGCCACTGCAGCCTCGACCTTCTGGGCTCCGGCGATCCTTCCGCCTCAGCCTTCCAAGTAGCCGGAATTACAGGCATGCGCTACCACGCCTGGCTGATTTTTTTTATTTATCCTAGAGATGAGGTCTCGCTGCCCAGGCGGGTCTCGAACCCAAAGGCTCAGGCAATTCACTCACCTCAGCCTCCCAAAGCACGGGATTACAGGCTGAGCCACGGAACCCGGCTTCTTGAATATTTTTAATGGAAGCATTTATAGTTCTACATTTCTCCTTCAGTACTGCTTTTACTATACTTCATAAGTTTTGGTATGTTGTGTTTTTTATTGTCATTTGTTTCTAAGTACTTATAAATTTTACTTGTAATATTTTCTTGATTCATTGGCTATTTAGGACTGTTTAATTTCCACAAATTTGTTAACTTTCCAATTTTATTTTTATTTCTGATTTCTAATTTCACCCCATTGAAGTTGAAGAAGATAATTTGTATTATATCCAACTTTAAAATCTATTGAGACAATTTCTGGCCTAACATATAGTCTATTATAGAAAATGATGTTCCAAGCACATTTCAGAGGGAAGTATATGATGTTGTTATTGGATAGCGTGCTCTGCACATGTCTATTAGATCTAATCGGTTCATTGTATTAAGTCCTCTACTTCCTTACTTATTTTCTGTCTGCTATTTCTCTCAATTTTTGATATTAGGGTAAAAATGTTCATAAGTAATATTGTAGAACTATTTGTTTCTTCCTTCAGTTCTGGAAGCTTTTGCTTTATATATTTTGATAGTTTGTAAGTACACAAATGTTTATAATTTTTTATATCTGCCTGCTGTAGTAAATATTGTATAAATAATGTCCTTATTAGTCTCTTGTAAATTTTTTTAGTTAAAGTCTATTGAGACATATAATAGTGCAACCAATTCTCCCTTCGGATTACTATTTGATTGGAATATCTTGATCCGTCTTTCCACTTCCAATTGTTTAATGCCTCTATACTTCAAGTCTTTTATAGACAGCCTATATTTAGATCATGCTTTTCAATTAATTCTGTTAAGCTCTGTCTTTTTATTGGAGACAGTAATTTAATTTAAAGTAATTACTGATAAGAAAAGACTTATTCTGCTATTTGGTTTATTTTTTGTTTCTTTTTTGTTTCTTTTAAAGATGTGGGGTACAGTTCAAGATTAGGTATGCAAGTGGTCATCATAAAGGTAAAATTTGGACCTCTCTTTGGTCCCCACTTCACCTGGTTTGAGATAAGGTACCTTTCCTGACGTCATGCACGACACCCCCCCCCTCCCGCCGCCAGAACGCCAGCAGTATCCTGCTACTGCCAATCCCTTTCTTATAGTATTATGGTAAATGTTCAAGGTCCACTTATGAGTGAAAACATACAGTACTCAGTTTTTTATTGCTGTGATAGATCACTGAGTATTATAGACTCCGAATCCTGTGAAGTTCATATATTTGTCTTTCTTTTTGATGCATAACATTCAAGCATATATATGTACCACATTTTTTTTGGTCCAGTCCGCTTTCAGTGGGTAGCATGTTTGGTTCCATGTTTTTGCTATTGTGAATAATGCTGTAATAAACATGCATATGCAGGTATCTATTTTGTAGAATGATTTGAGTTCCTCTAGGTATATTCCCAGTAGGGGGATTTTTGGCTCATATGGATGGTGAATTTCTAATTCTTTTAGAAATTGCCATATTGTTTTCCATTAGGGTTAAACTAGTTTGCATTCCTACCAGCATTGCTGAAGTCTTCTCTTTTCTCCGCATCTTTGCCAGCATCTGTTATTTTTTGTTTTAATAATGATGGCCATTCTTACTGGTGCTAGGTGATATCTCAATGTGGTTTTGATTTACATTTCTCCGATGATTGGTGAGGCTGAACACTTTCTCGTGTCTGTTGGTTGCCCGTATATCTTCTTTTGAAAAGTGCCTATTCATGTCTTATGATTTATTTTTTTATTTTTTTAAGTGAGAAAGCAGAATTTATTGAGAGGACAGAAGATCTCCCACAGTGGCAGGGGATCTCAGGAGGTTGCCCTTCTGCCCACTTTTTAATAGGGCTGTTTTTTTTTTTTTTTTTTCCTTTTGGCATGTTGAGTTCCTTCTTGTCTCTCTCTTTTTTTTTTTTTTTTTTTGGCATTATTGTCTTCATTAATGTTTAGTTGATTTTATTGAAATTAAATGTTTACATTTATTTCTCATTTACTTTTGTTTATTATGGAACTCTAGTCTTTGTGGTTACCCTGGAGATTACTTTGCTATCTAAAGTTATATAACTGAAATTTGAATTTATGCCAGCTAAACTTTAATAACATATGATACTCTGCTCCTTGAACAGCTTCATTCCTAGTCCTTGCTTTGTTGATGTCACAAAGTTGCATTTTGATATGTTATATGCCCTGAAATGTAGATAAATAAATCTTTTAAATGCATAATTACCTTAAATTATGTAGAAAACAAAATATGGACTTATAGATCAAAGATACAATAATATTAGTTTTAGAGTAATAATTTTAAAAAATATTAATCTCTTAAATCCAGTAAGAGAATAGTTATAAATTTTTTTACAATAATACTAGCATTCATGATTGCCCATGTATTGTTATTCATTGAACTCTTGTTTTGTTCATTTCCCTTCAATTTACTGTCTAGGGTAATTTTTTCTTTTGTTTTTTAAAAATTTATTTCATTTCACTCTGTGAGATTTCCCTGACTGCTTATTGCAGGGCAAGTCTAATGATAACAAACCTCCTCAACTTTTGCTAATCTGGGAATGTCTCAATCTCTCCCTCACTTTTGGTGCACAGTTTTGCTGGATATAGGATTTTTGTCTTTTTTTTTTCCCCCATCATGTAGTACTTTGAAAGTATGTGCTCACTGCCTTCTGGCCTCTGTAGTTTCTGATAAGAAATCCATCAAAAGTCTTATTGATGATACATTGTATGTGTTGAGTCACTTCTCTCTTGCTGTTTTCAAGATGTTTCCTTTAATTTTGGTATTTGAAAGTATGATTATAATGTGTCTTCATGTTGATTACTTAGAGTTCAGCTTACTTGGACTTTGTTGATTGTCATGAATGTTTATATTCATGTCTTTCATCGAATTTGGTATTTTTGCTCATTATTTCTTTAAATATTTCCTCTGTCCTATTTTATCTTTCTTCTCCTTTTAGGACTGCCACATTATATATGTTGGTGCACTTGACTGTGCCCCCAAAATTCCTTAGGCTTAGTACACTGCTCTTCAATAAATTTTCTTTCTGCTCCTTAGACTCAATAATTTTCATTGTCCTATCTTCAAGCTTGTTGATTTTTTCTGCCTGGTTAAATCTGCTTTTGAAGCTTTCTAGCAAAATTTTAATCTTAATTATTGTATTTTTAATCTCCCAAGTTTCTTTTGTTAAGAATTTTACTCTTTACTAATACTTCCATTTTCTGCATACATTATTTTCTCAGATTTCTTCACATCTTTAGTTATTTGAGCATCTTTAAGACAGTAGTTTTAATGTCTTTGTCTAGTATGTCTGCCTCAGATCTTTTTAAAGATCCCTTTCTGTTGATTTATTTTTCTTTAAATAGACCATAATTTCCTGTTTTTTGTAAATATTGTTATTGTTTTGTTGAAGACTGGATATTCAAATCTAATCATGTCATAACTCTGGAAATCAGATTCTCCTTCTGCTTTCCATTCTTGTTTTTGTTTTTACCAACTGTTGTAGGCTGCATCTGTGTCAAGGATTAGCTAGACATTTCTTCCCCTGGGCATGTATGCATACATTCTAATTTTCCCAGTATATGCAGTGGTTTTGAGTAGCCTAGTCTTTAATGTCTGGTTCCCAAATGGGGAATGAGAGAAAAATGAAATAGGGAGTAGAAAATGGATGCTCTGGAAGTCATTTGTGTCAAAAGAGTAGGGACTTGCAACAATCAGGATAGTGAAAAACAATACTTATTCTCGGTAATCAGAAGCATCTATCAGCAGTCAAAGCACAGATCCCTAAAACTAAGAAAACAGAGGCCTTTTTGTTTACCCTAGCTCCTGCCTGCTGCATGCAAACTACTCTTGAATCTTTGTTTAAAAATCTGACCTTAGATTTCTCAAATAATTTAAAATAGATTATCATTCAATTCAGCAATACCACTACTGGGTATCTACCCAAAGGAAAATAAACTATATTTAAAAAGACAATTATATTCATATGTTTATTTCAGCACTATTCACAATAGTATAGTCAGGGTATCAACCTGTGTTCATCCATAGATGATTAGATAAAGAATATTTCATTAACTATGGAATATTTCTCAGTCATAAGAAAGAATGACATCATGTCTTTTGTAGCAATATGGATGGAACTGGAGTTCATTATTCTAAATGCAATAACTCAGAGAAATAAAGTCAAATACCACATGTTCTCACTTACAATTGGAAGCTAAACAATGTATACACATGGACATACAGAGTTGAATAATAGACACTTGAGACTCTCTAAGGTAAAAGGGTGTAATGGTAGTGAGAGATGAGAAATTACTTGTTAGTTACAAATTATACTGTTTAGGTCATGGTTACAGTAAAAGCCCAGACTTTACCACTATACAATTCATTCATGTAACTACAATGCACTCTTACCCTTTAAATATATATACGTGTGTGTGTGTGTGTGTGTGTGTGTGTGTGTGTGTGTACTTTTAAAATTAAAAATGGAAAAAAGAACTCACAAAAATTTTAACCTTAAACAAAATTTTTTTTATAATTGACAATTACCATTTTATTGAGTCATATCTTAATGATTTCTTTGCTCACAATCAGATCAAATTTGCAGCTCAATTAATTTTCTTCCTTCCTGAGGTTAAAAATTTCAGTGTTAATTATAATTTCATTTACACTGTAGTACAATCTATGTTTTTGTGAATCTGACACAATAAACAAATTGTACTATGGTTTTAGAATGATTTATTCATTGGCCATATAATATTAAGATAGCCTTTATTTCTACTTATCTTCTTTACTGATATTTCACTTTCTTTTGGTGTTCATTATTTCTATTGAAAAATTTGATACCTTTACATAGTAATTTGTCTGTTTGCCTCTTTATGTCTCCTTTTATGTCTGTGTTTTTATGCCTTTGTTGTTGTAACATTGAAATATATTTAGGTATAGTTATTTTTGTGTTTTTTTTTCCATTTGAGTTTCATTGTACTTCTTAATCTGAGAGCTTATAATAAATTGTTAAATATTGCTTTATATTATATACACTGATATATAAATTATTTTGTCTATTATAGTTATACAATTTTTACTCATTTTGACCTAAATGTTAACATTTCTCTTTTCTTTATATTATGTTTTTTATGAATTATTATTGTACAAATGCTAGTCCTGAATTTACATTTTAATGTACCATTTATGTACTTATTCTTTTTTTCCTTTTTATACTACAGTATTTATAATGCAGATCTATATTTTGATTGGTTTAACTTTCACTTTTGTTTATCATTAAATATATCTAAGCAATTTTAATTTCAATGACTAACTTTTAAATTTTTATGGTATATGTTTTGGCTTTTATCCATTGTAAAAATATATAACACTAGAAAGTAAATTTATAACAAACAAAATAGTCATCAATGTAGCAACACAGAAAAAGTCTCAGTAGGGTAAATTTATCACATCTCTTTAATTAGTAGATTAAGTGCAATTTTAGTTAAAATTTTAGCAGAAGTTCATAGACATTCACATATACTGCTTTTTGGTTGTGAAAAATAATACAATCATTTGAAAAATTATTCACCTAGAAATGTTTAGCATACATAGACACACAAGCACACACACACACACACACACACACTCACACATATTTGGTCTCACATGTCAACTTACATTATATATGTATGTTTGTGTACACACACACACACACACACACACACACACACACACACGCCTATTTATACAGAGGGTGCCAAAAATGTATACACATTTTAAGAAAGGAAAAACTGTATTAAAATTGTTATATTCAATATGATGAGTACAAAGTCATGTTTGACTACTACAGTTATAAGGGGTGCTCAAATTGGTTACCATCAACGTCCCGACACTTCTCATTATGGCAAACATCTCTTAAAATGTGTATACATTTTTTAGCATCTCTATGCACACAAAAATAAAGTACCTGGTAGTGTCATTCATAATAGGCCAGTCTGAATATGAATTAAAAGTTCACTAGCTGTAGAATGAATAAATAAAAGTCTGATATACTTAAATATAGTTTATTCTAATTATTTGTGATAGATCTATAAAATTATCACTAACACTGTAATATTTGAACAATGAACTATTGTTCCCAAAGGAAATGAAGAGTTAGTTTCCTGTGAGCATCTGTCCACAATATTTTTAATCAGTCAATCAAATCCTAACCTTATTTTATGTAATGTTTCTGTTTAAAAATATCTTATTTAATATATGTTGTTGATTAATGAACATTGAATTCATGGCCAACAGTAGTACAACTCATCTCTGAACATAGCTTACCATTAACCACATCACATTATATAATAAATTGTTATATAAATTAATCTAGTCTATTATATTTTGTAAAATTTTTGCACATTTTGATCTAAATTTTAACATTTCTCTTTCCTTTCTAATATATTTTTAATAATCATTATTGTACACACTTTAGTCTTGAATTTACATTTTAATTTATCATTTATATGTTTTTTCCTTTTTATACTGCAGTATTTATCATTCAGATCTATATCTTAATTTGTTTAATCTTTGTTTTTGTTTAAACTTTTAAAATATATCCATAAAAATTTTAATTTTAATGATTAGCTTTTTAAGTTACTCATCAGGTTTAAGGTTTTTAGCAATTTGAATTTTAAAATATGATTAACTTTTATAATTTCAATGATTAACATTTAATATCAGCTTTATTGTATTTGGGAACACTAGATTACACTTCAACATGGAATGTGAAGGTCATTTTTAAACAGCAAAACTGACAGTAAGAGAGAAAAAAAATTACAAAAAATAGATACTAGTTAACCATAAAAATAATACTTGTTTATAGTATCAAAGTTCAAATAAGAAGGCAGAACATCGCCTCATTTGGATTCAGCTGGTAATATGCATGTACAGGAAAATTATTTTGCCACACTGTGCATGTCTACAAATGACAACCATAAAAGACCATGAGTATTGATTTTGGGGTTATGAATAAATGTAAGAAAGTAGTTGACTTTACAAATACAGAATCTGCAAACAATGAATATCAGTCAGTTTCTCTTCAGCAATAAAAGAAATAGCACTAACAATGGCCAAAAACAAACAAAATGATCTTGCAATCATAATGTAAAGTACAAATAGCCAGATTCAAATAATGAACACATATGTATCCATTTATGTAATGTTCAAAATCAGGCAATAGTTACATTGGTAACAGAAATTTATATAATGATTTCCTTCAGATAAGTAATATCTAGGAATAATAAAAAGAAAGGAGAATCTATTTAAATTGAGCCTCACCACCCTAACATAAAAATCAAAGTGTTAGATTCTAGGCTAAAAATAATCTCCATGATTATAATTGTATCATAATATTATTTTTTACCTTCTTTAGTATTATGTAAAGTCTTTTACATTTCCTTAGTATTTCAGAGTAATGATAGACACTTTGAAAAATGATATAATTTGTGCAATTATTAGCATAGCATTTTAACATTTTATTACTGATATTTCCTATTAATTTTAAGTTTGACATCATTGTCTAAAGGTGGAATTATATTAATAATAAGTGATGTTAGTTTTTCCCACTTTTGAACATCTAGTAATAATTTATATTCAGTAAGTGTAGTTCTCTAGTTTGAAGAATGAATTTAAAAGCCAGACTTACTATTTCTGAAACATACTTCTATTTTTAATCTGCTGGCAAACAGTTTCGATCATTTCAAACTGAATGCATGTAATTTGTGTTGGACTATGTTGAAGCTGAAATCATACTAAATCCGACCTTGACAAAAGCTGGCAGTCTCAAAGCAAAAGTGATATTTACAGATAAATATTTTCCACAGTAATATGGGGCCATTAGATTGGAGACCCATGATAAATGTGTAACCCTGAAGGTCCTTGAGTTTTCTGTTAGAATAGCTCTTCACACTTTTACTCATGATGTACTGTTCATTATCATATAGAAATTGAATCATTAGACCACTTGCCTACTGTGAGTTTGTAACCTTGAGGTACCACAATTTACTAGGTGAGACACTTCTAATTCTTTAATTTTTGATATCAGACACATCTCAAAATAGACAACAAATGAATATAGAATGGACAGATGAATGGTTGGATAGATGGATGGATGGATGGATGGATGGATAGATGGATGGATGGATGGATGGATAAGTTCACATGTAGTTATTAACAACTCTCAGAATGGGTAGTCCTACTTTGAACTTCTTACCAATTTTGTAGTTCTAACCAAGAATCAAGATTAGAGAATTAATTTTAAATCAATAGTGACTCAAAACATTCTCTGCAAATAGTAAGGAATAACTTGGTTCCAGTGTCTTGCAGAATTTTCTTTCCTTTCCTTTCCTTTCCTTTCCTTTTCCTTTCTTTCTTTCTTTCTTTCTTTCTTTCTTTCTTTCTTTCTTTCTTTCTTTCTTTCTTTCCTTCCTTCCTTCCTTCCTTCCTTCCTTCCTTCCTTCCTTCCTTCCTTCTTTCTTTCTTTCTTTCTTTCTTTCTTTCTTTCTTTCTTTCTTTCTTTCTTTCTTTCTTTCTTTCTTTCTTTCTTTCATAGGGTCTCACTCTGTTGCCTGGACTGGAGTGCAGGGGCACATTCAGGGCTCATACAGTTTCAACATCCTGGGTTCAAAGGATTCTTCCAACTTAGTTTCCCCAGTAGCTGGGACTACAGGTGAGCACCATCACCCTGGATTTTTTTTTTTTTTTTTGTAGAGACAAGGTTTTGCTGTTTTGCCCAGGTTGGTCTTGAACTCCTGGGCTCAAGCAGTCTTCTCCCCTCAGCCTTCCAACATGCTGAGATTACAGGCATGAGCCACCTCATCCTCAGAAATTTTGATAGTGATATAACACTTCCATGTGCCAAGATCTGCTATAAGTGCTTTACATGCATAATTCATCTTGTTGTTAACATAACTTTATAGGATACATACAGTTATTATTCCATTAAACAGATTATACATATCTCCTAAAGCTTTTAGTTTATTACTATTAAGATTTGTTTTAATAAGTTAAGAAGAAATAGATGAAAATAATCAAGGGCCAGAGATTGGAGCCAGATGGCTCAGATGCAAATCCTGCATCACCTCTTACTTTTTGTGCAACTGAGCTCGGCTCAAACTTAAAGTGTGAAGTCATAGGGTTATGAAACATGACCAAGGCAATGCTTATGTACATATTACTTAGTTTACTACTATCTAGTAAATACAACTAAGCTACTATTATTTAGTGAAGCTAACTATTGTCTCAACTTTTGTTAAAAACAAAACAAGACTTAATTCTGGATTCTGTAATGATTAGGAATGTCTTAACTGGCCTCTGCCTAGGCCAGTTATGGGTATGGAAGTAGCCATATTAGCATTATGATATATTCATTAATCTAATTTTTAAAACAAAACATATTTAAATTACTTTAGTTCATTATGCTCAAGGAGTAAAATGAAAGAAAAGTTTCCAAAAAACACATATGTTTTCCAGTTATTCAAGTAATAAGATACATTATAAATGACAGTCAGATGGCAGCGTACAAATTACTTGGTCAAGAATATTGCATAAACGTGAATAGTTTTTAAAGATTTACTTTCAAAAGAAGTAATCATGCATACCTGGACAACTTTTTGGGCCTGCACATCAACAATAAGTACTCTGTCCAAAATTGGCTGTGCCACATAAATGAACTTGTCTTTAACGTTGACAGCTGATGCCCACATACATCTTTGAATTTCCTCTCCCTCACCTTTGGGACAGACTTCATCCTGTAATATAGAATATGGAAAATCAACTGCATATCTTAATTATAACATGTGTATGACAGTATTATACATAAAATTAATGTTTGATGCTTTACTCCTTTCAGCATCAAATGTTAAATATGTATATCGAAATAGTTTAATCAAATAAAATAGTATATAGAGAAAATTAAGTTCATTAAATATATATAGAAACCAATGTAAATGAGATCCCCTTAAAATAAATTTTACGTCCTTAATTACTTAGTTTTCTGGAGAAATTTAGTTCTTTCATCGTTTATTCCTTGTTTAAAAATCAGCAACATCAGAAATTCCACTGTTTTCTCCCAGTCTAAAGCTTCTTTGTTTTTGTTTTTAACATAATCAAAGTTACATTAAATTTTTTCAGAGCTTCTCAAAACATTGGTCCTCCCATCCCCCAGCAAATCCAAGTTCTTGTCAAAAGTAACCAAATCCTGTGGGAATGATTACAGGAGTCATCCACTTTGTAGTGAATCGGAAGCTTTGAGAAACTATAATAACGTAGTTACACACAATGGTTATTTCAATTTTCAATTCGATACCAAAGTCAGATTTTTTTAAATCTTTCATTATTCCCAAGGCTTTGTATTCTGCTCTTTTGCCCTAGTACTATCTTCTGGTTGAAGATTGTATATAGTTTGTGTTAGATGGTCATCAGTTAGGCCAAAAACAAACAAACAAACAAACAACCCACCCTCTATTTCTTCTTTTCCTTCATTTTGTCAATAAATAAGTGTTGAAGAGACACAAAAGCCTTTGTGATTCATACTGGGAGACATATCATAAGTAGAAGTACACAAAAAAAGTTATTTAGCTCATGATTTGTAGTTTCAGGTTATTCCTTTATTCATTGTTCTGTTATGTATAGTTAGATAAATCAACAAGTCAGATTTGTTAAATTGTACATAAAACATATGTATAATGATGAACAGTTATTTATATAATGATAATGATAAACAATTATTCCAATGTTTCACTTGATTTGTTATTTAGGTCTGATCATTCATTGACTTATATACTTCAATAGTTACTTCCTGAATTAAATTAGACTCATATTCTCTTCTCTACTCCATATAAAAACACTAGTTTTTCAGCAGAGATCATATTCACCATATATATTTGATAATCATGAAACAAAATCAGCAACACTTTCACTATAGATATCACTGGTAATTTATTTTTAAAGATAATACTGACAGCAGATACACTACATTTGACATTTAGCAACTGTAGTGAATACCGAAAACCGTAACCCTTCTCAGGCAGTGCAACCATTATAGGTGGTTTACCTATAGTTTTCCAAGTGCATACAATTTGGAAAATAAGGTAAATCCCAGAGCACTTTGGAATGAGAGGCTCTGTTTATGTTCTCTAAACTTCAGATCAAATTCAGGAAACATCTGGATGTCCATTAACCTTTAAGATGCAGTCCAGCATTGCAAGGTTTAGGAACATATAATGATAGTGTTCTCCTTGAAACAACACAGGATGTTCTAGGCTCAAGATATAAACAAACAAACAAACAAAAATCTGAAAACTAAGCACACAATGTATACATATATCAGTTGATTCTGGAGTTAGGAAATTAACTCCATGTCATCAAACACACCATAAGCATTACAGGTAATCCTCAGTGGAGTTCAACCTGGGTGCCATCCATGGCACCCTTAAGAAGATAGCACAAACCCGGACACTGTAGTCTGTCCTCAGCATACGTTCAGAATAAAGCACAGTATTATACTTTCAGTCACCAATTCCCACTGAAACAATGTTTTCTATGCCAAACTTTTCTTCAGAAGTAGACTGAGTGTCATTGACAAGAATCTATTTTGTGAGGAACAAACAGTAGACAAAATACGCATTTGAAAGGTAGGAGAGAAGTCGGGCCTAAGGTTGGAGAAAGCCTCTGAATACAAGGAAATTGTTTACAGCTTCTTTGTTGTTATGTAAAAACTACCAAAAAAACCTGCCAAAATAATAAGAGTGTGAGTGACCTGCCACACAACTGTCAGCCAAACAACTGCTGAACCAGGAACAATTTCCACCCCTTTGTTTGCTATGAAACTATTCAACAGTAAAATAAACTGCTCTGCTGGGAATTATTTTCTATTTGTATGCTGTCCCCATAAAACATCTCTGACCAGATTTGCAATCATTTTTACAAAGCCATTAAAAGTTTTCTGACAGTCATCCTCAATTTTCTTTGCTTTGATTTATGCTAATATTTCTGATTATAGTCTATTAGGTATGACTTTGCAATAGCACTCTTATTTTTTTAGATTACATAGATTAATATTTATTTCTCTGCATGGGAGTTGTAGAAAAATGGTTTTAACATGTATTAGGCATTTAATGGGACACAAAGAAAACAAAAAAATCCAGACATGAAAAATAAGATTAAGATAATACATACTGATGAAGAAAATCATCAGAAATTATATGAAAGAGTATCATTAAATCACTTTTTATAGAAACGTATGCTACCATTAAAGTGGAAGGAATTAATAAGATGTTAGAAGTATTGAAGATGAGAGTCAAGAAAAAGACAATTCTAGTTTATAATTGGGACTTATTCCTTTTGGGTCATTTCTGTATTTAATCACAGATTTCCTGCATAAGTATTATTCTTTCCCAACAGGTTAAAGAATGCAAGCTATATTATTACCTATGGTATAAGTTTTAACTTAGCAATTAAAATTATGTCAGTGTTACCTGATCTGCTAAACTTAAGTCAAGCAAAAGAATATATACACTTGTCTTCTTCTAGGACTTTGCCATTTTTATTTATTATACAGATAACTTATCAAAAAATACTTTGTCCTAAAATCCGTGAATTTCTATCTTTCCTTACTTCTTCTTTATGTACCCCCCTCTCAACACATTCTGTATCATTCACAGAGAAGACAAATATTTCTCACAAACACCTCTGTTTCCCTTGTGCCCAAACAACAGGTTCCTGTGAGAACTCCCTCTTCTCCTTCTAACCAATCTTTTTTTTTTTTTTTTTTTTTTTTAAGTTGGAGTCTCACTCGGTCGCCCAGACTAGAGTGCAGTGGCCGCTCCCAGCCACCGCAGCCTCGACCCGCTGGGCTCCGGTGATCCTTCTGCCTCTGCCTTCCGATTAGCCAGAAGTACAGGCATGCGCTACCACGCCCGGCTGATTTTTTTGATTTATTGTAGAGATGAGGTCTCACTGCCCAGGTGGGTCTCGAACCCGCGGGCTAAGGCAATCCACTCACCTCAGCCTCTCAAAGGCGCGGGATTACAGGCTGAGCCACCAAGCCCAGCCTTCTAACCAATCTTAAAAGATCCATCCACTATTACTTGCTTTCAGAAAGACCTGCCCTACACTTGTCTCCGAGTATTAAAACATCCCCACGGCCCTACAAATTCAAGAAACAAACTATACAGCAACTTGAATCGAATTCATCTTCTTTCCTATCCAATCATCCATCTAATTCTCTTCAGACTTCTGAACAAGCTTTCTGGAATGTTCCTTCCATTCCCTGGCCTTTTACTCTAAACTGATCATACTTCAAACTGACTTCCAGATTATTTCTTTCAAAAGAGATGTCTTCAGAGTGACCAGTGGCCTCAGAATTTCTAATTACGTCTCCATTTCTTGTTTGGGAGCATTTATTTAGCACTCGCTATGTTAAGAATATCGTGCAAGGCTATGTTTGAAAATAAAAATCATGAATATGAAAGGATGCTTGCTCTCATGTTGCATATAGTTTCTGCTGCATTTAGCTGTTTCAAACACATGATTCCTCATAAAATGTTCTTTAATTCTTGTAAGGCAGGGATCAGAAAATAAGGGTCCCCAGGCCAAACTTGGCCATTGACAAATTTGGTATGGTCCAGGAACTAAGAATGTTTTCTACATATTTTATCAGTTGAATAAAAGAAGAAGTAATATAATTTCATTTAAATATTGCCTATGGGTGTTTTTATGCTATAATGACAGACATATGTACTGAAAAGCCTAAGGTATTTAATCTGGCCATTTGCCAGAAAAAAAAAACGTTGCTTATCTCATTCTGCTATCCATCCCTACTCTAGTTCTCCTTTTAGTCCCATTAGGTAAATTATTTCTGACTGTGGTGGTTTCTTTATCTTTTGTTCCCTAATTATAGCTTCAGGAAAGCCAAGGCTGAGACTCGTTTTCTGCTCTATTTCCTTTACATTAAGCTTCTCTGATTCTCATCCATTCTGATTGCCTAATTACTAATCCTGGGCAGATGACACCCAGAGATTCATCTATGGTTTTTCCATTCACCAGGCTTTTTCTCTTCATCTTCTTTTAGAAAAATTGTTGACCAGGCAATTTCACAGAGATATAATATAGAACAAGCAATTTTAATATATTAAGGTGATCCAAACTTAAACAGGCAAATAAACCAAAAAAAAAAAAAAAAAAAAGAAAAGAAATACTTACATACCTGAACACCGACAGACAGAGAAAAATAGATAATAGGTTTGGTTTATATTAAGAAATTTAAAAAAAAGTAGTTTTATAAACTAAAAGACTAGTGGACAGAGAGTAAAACTGACAATAAGAATAATTTCTAAACCTATATATATAGATCTTAAGTATAGTTGATATGTAAAATATCCTGTCTTTTAGAGAAAAAAATACAGATGGTTATCTGTGGAAAGGCAGGTCTAGGAAGATGGGGAAGTAAAGCACAGAAAGCATATGTACACAAATCCATCCATCCATAAGGCATCCATAATGCATCCCTACCTTCCATGGGTTTCACTGATTTTCTTCTGAACTTTCACAGAATGTGTATTTTGTGACACATATTTTGGCATTGAATATTATGCTATCACTTCCAGTTAAAATGCCTATATTTCCCATATTTCTATTGCTATTCCTATATTTCTACCTTTCTAAACACAACGGTGAAGGTAAAATATTTGCTCAGTAAATACATGTTTAAATCTTACTTATTATAGTCAAAAAATAAGAGTCAAGAAGTGATGTATATTCCTCAATTATGATATGAAACATGACATGCTATGTCATGTCATCAAGAGTCATTAGAAAACTGAATTCTATAGTAGAACTAGCAAAATGGGTCTGTGGCACATCATGTTTTGTCAAGCCGAGGATTGCACAGAAATTAAAAATAAATACTTGGAGCCTTTTATAGCAATGTTACATTGCCACAATATCCACATATATGATCAGTGAACAGATCTCCTTTAACAACATGTAAACAAGCTTGGGTATTACCAAATTTGTCTGGAAAGTGTCTTGTGATAAAAGTACCTATGGTTTATGAAAGAAAAAAATAGATTGAACAAACATCAATGATTTTTTTTTTTTTTTGCCTACAAAGAGTATAAAAAGCCCAGAGTTCACTCTCTCTTTCCTTTTCTAGCTCTCTGTTGTTCTTTCTCTCTTTCAATTTTTCTTCATTTAAATGTATTTTTAACCAAACCTGAGTCTATTGATGTAAGTGTAAAAAGTGAATAATAGATTACTTGGGGAAAAAAGTGTTTACTTTATCAAATGCAACAAAATGTAAGCAATTATTCACTATGAAAAGTTATTGTTTGGTCATAAAACAAGGCAAATAAAACAAGGGTTCTTTGGTACTGGATTAGAATATTTAGATTTAGGTTCCAAAGGTACTTTTTATTGTCGTGTAGAACTATATATAAACATACACACATTAAATAGAGACAACTATTTGAATGTTGCATGTAATATTTATTTTAATCTTGCTTTGTGCTATTAGAAAAAATCAATTTTATGATAATACATTAAATAATTTAATAGCAATGAATATCCTCCTTATTTGACCAATTTTTTAAAAAGGCACTGAGATTAAAGTACTTTCTTCAATTTTTTGATTGAGATCACTGCTTATAACTCAAATAAGATTTTTTATAAAATTAGGTATATTCAATTTATCACATTCTATTTGCCATTTTATATAAATAGAGTCTACTGTTAGTCAAAACATAAGTAGTCATGGCAATTTAGGCCCTATATTTGCCTTAATTTAGGTTATATTTGAGCAGTTTCTTGTAGCATGACTTTGACTCTAGGATATCAAAGATACAAAGTGTATGTTACAGAAATTTTTATCCTTTCTTTTAACACAATAAAAATGTATTTATGTCTTTCAATGATACAATAAAAACAAAGCTTGTGACACTATCCTGTCATAAACTGAGGGCTGTTCTCCCTTTAGATACATTGTATTAGAGAGGTTAAAAATAACAGGACTATAATAATAATGCCCAACAGGACACTTATATTAGCTGTGTAATGCTCATTTGAGTCTTATTAACCTCACTGGTAAAATTGATGTAATAAAATTACCTATTACATAGAGTTATTTTGAGGATTAAATAAAATGATTGAAAATATTAAGTTTTCATAAATGTTACCTGTTTTTTCATACAGTGAATTATATATGGGCTATATTTGATGAAAACTAAAATAGTCTACATACTTTTGATGCAAACTTTTTTACATTTTTTCCAAATGGTTTGGAGGAATGTTTGCTGAGCATGTATAAGAGTTTGAGAGAGCTAATTTAAGTGTGGCATGGTTGTTGCATATAGGGCAAGGAGAATTTTTTCCAACTCTGGCATTTGGCAGTTCTGTGACTGAGCAAATCATCTGACCTTTCTCATTTTCTTATCTGGAAATTGAAGGAATTCCATTAGAATTTTGTTGTTTGGTTTCATAAAAGAAAAAAATAACAAAATTAACTGAATTATGTAAACTATGCTTAAATGTTAAATGCTATACTGGTTTATAATAATATTGAGCTAGGTAAGAATAGTTGGTTAAAAAACTAAAATTGTAAAGTGTTAAATTTCAAACAACTGCAAAACATAAAGTAAAATCAAATTAAAACTCTAGACATTTTTGTAAGGGCAGAACTAGATGATTGGTGTCCTGGTTCCCCTGACTTTTGTAAAGAAGCTGAAATCCTTGCTAGAGGTTGGTCCCGGGGATGGTAGACACTAAGAGACAGAGGGACAAGCACTTAATGTCTGTTGGGAAAGCCATATATTTGAATAATTGAGAGACTGATTAAATATCATGACCTAAGGTCTTAAGTTAGGGCAAAAACACAATACATAGAGCTTGGCAAAATGTATTTGAATTGAAAGTTCACGTTGAAGCACTAAAGAAATTGGACAATTATGGTGGGCATCAGTAAATGTCAATTATATGGATCCTGTAGACTCATGGTGGAGTATGAGGTAATTGTCCAGATATAGCTTTTTTTCCCCCAAACCTGGCTTCTTTCTGCCCCTTCCCTCGGGGAGCAGCTTCTGACCAAGGCTGGTCTCTGCAGGATAAGTATATTCCCAGTAAAGAGCCATGTGATGCAAGTAATCAAAAAGAGCTGAGAACAATGTGAACAGCACCCTTACTCACTGTAATTGTAAACACCATATAGGAATTTGAATAATTAACTTACCTGATTATAAAACTGCTTGCTGTGCTGTCCTGAGGTGTGAATTCTTACTTTACTTCACCATCGGTGCCTCATATAAGTTTTAATAAACTAATGTCTTTCCCTGCTTGACTGTCAGGTACTTCTTTAGAATAAATAAAGAACCTTGTACACAAGCCCTCTCAGAGTTGGTTGCCATGTTACAAATTGGCATAGTTATGACAGAATATTCTAGAGAAGATCCCATTTAGTGGCTGCAGGAGAGAGGGCAGGATGGGAAATCGCAGGGTGGACCACTGGTAACATGTGGTTCTAAGTTGCCAGCTTGGCAAATAGCTGGGGGCCACTGGATAAGTATGGGGATGCCCTGAAAATGTCAGTCAGACTGCTGGAGTTACTGAAAGTAGTTGAGAAGGGACAAATTCAGAAGAAAACAGTGGTGCAGTTGCAGCAGCTGTGGCATGGTCCCTGTTTTGTGCACTGTGAATGACTACAGAACAGGAGACAGCCACTAGAAACCAGGTGCAGAAATTACAGGAAGGTTAAGATTCGAAAGAGATGCCTGGTGAATTCAGGCAGAAAGCAGGAACATGTTAAATCGCCAGCTGGAGTGAACTAGTGGCCAGCTACATAGTTTCGCATGGTTCTTTGTGAAAGGGAAAGGACAGCATTTGCCTATGGTGCGTATCAGCACAGGGGTAAACCATAGGAGGTGGGACCCATGAACATGGGACCCCATGAAGGAATCAAAGTCCTCAGAAGAGAAGGATAAAATAAAAGTGATAGAGGAGGCAGAAGAGCCCCCAAAGACTAGGTCTTGCCTGGTGATTATTCAGAAAATAAAGAGACAATAAGAACAGCTGGAGGGCAGAGATCCAGAACACCTACCACCACCCTGCAGCCTATGCACATGACTATACGCCCGGATACTTCAGCAGAGCTGACAGAGCTGGCAGCAAAATTTAAGCAGAAAGGTTGGGGGAGGCCTAGTGGGCTGGTTGTTAAAGTGATAGGATACCGGAACAGGTGGCATAGTACAATCAGGAAATGATCTGATGAAGTTGGCTTTGGTTACCAACCATTTCTCTCTGAAATAGTGTATAAATAGAGCCAGGCAGCATGATGAAAACAGTTCACTCCTAATATAGCTTACGGGTCACTAGGCCAAATGAAAGGGACATTCCATCTTTCCTCCCCCAGTGGAACACCATGGAGGAGGTACAGGATGACCACCAGGAACTGGGGTTGTGTCGTGCCATATACGCAGATTCTTTTGTATTTTTTTTTTTTTTTTTTTTGAGTTGGAGTCTCACTCTGTCTCCCAGACTGGAGTGCAGTGGCCGCTCCCGGCCACCGCAGCCTCGACCTGCTGGGCTCCGGCGACCCTTCTGCCTCAGTCTTCCAAGTAGCCGGAATTAC
Source organism: Carlito syrichta (assembly GCF_000164805.1). Classification (NCBI taxonomy): domain Eukaryota; kingdom Metazoa; phylum Chordata; class Mammalia; order Primates; family Tarsiidae; genus Carlito; species Carlito syrichta. Next base: position 538,679 of record NW_007253298.1, read on the forward strand.
AGGCATGCGCTACCATGCCCGGCTGATTTTTTGATTTATTGTAGAGGTGAGGTCTCGCTGCCCAGGCGGGTCTTGAACCCACGGGCTCAGGCAATCCACTCACCTCAGCCTCCCAAAGGCACGGGATTACAGGCTGAGTCACCAAGCCCGGCGCAGATTCTTTTGAAGTGCCAGATGCAATACCCTTTATAGCCTGAGTGAAAAATAAAGTCCTGCACTCAACAACATCCTCCTCTTATGGAGTTCTGATATCTGTGTAATCCTTGCTAGTCGGTGGGATGATACAGAGGGCCTCGCAGGCGATAGCAGACTTGATTAGGCAGAAACGAGGAGTTTGAAAAGTGAAAGAGAGCTCAAAAGGGAAAGAAGGTTCAGAAGAGCCCCCCCAAAATAGGATGCCAGATTTAATTAAGGCAGGGGTGAATCCTAACAAGAAAAATTTAAATACAGAAGACAATGTGGTGTTGGTGGGATTATGGAAGGAACTCCCCCCACCTCCGCAAAAGTCATTACAATCCTATCCCTGAAAAGAAGGCTGAGGCCTGGGTACTAGAATGGACTAGGAGGTTCCCCACTCCTCAAAGAAAGAGCAAGCAAGCAGGAAGCTGTAGGGAAGAACCAGAGTGTGCAGGGACCCTAGAGACCGGTCCTGGTTAACACTACTTTCTTCACAGCCATGGTGCAGGCAGAGCTCAGAGCGAGACCCAGACTGGATTACACACCAAGGCTTGGTTTATTGCTGGAATCTCTTTGCTGTTGTCTAATGCTTTCTTTAGTGCTGATATTCATACAGGTAGTCAAGACCAGTTCACATTCACCTGGGAAGAAAATGGATGATCGTGGCACTGCCAATGGGGTATTTGCAGAGCTCTACGTTATGTGGAGGCATGGCTGCTCAAGATTTGGAAAGTTGGAGGTTAACTGCATCGGTGTCTGTTTCATTATATAGATGATGTCATGCTAGCCTCTGATTCTCTTACAGACCTGAAGCAGGCAGCACCCCAGCTGATTGAAAATTTGCAGGAGAAAGGATCATCAGCTGTTATAACAAAATCCAGACTTTTCCCCACCCAACACTGCCCAACAACTGCAGGAATTTGGGGGCTTCCTGAAGTATTGGAGGGCATTTGTCTTACATTTAGCACAGACAGTACAACCCTTTAGACTGACCAAAGGGGAAAATAACTGGGACTAGATGGGGAGTGCCAACAGGCATTCAGTGCTGCTGAAAGCACTGTGAGTGTCGTGTAACCATGGGCATTCTAAACCAATCCCTTCCCTGTGAATTCGATGTAAATATTACCCAAGAAGGATATGCTTGGCAGCTTTGGCAGTGGCAGGGGAAAGTTCAACTTCTCATTGGCTTTTGGTCTCAGAAATGGAAAGGCACTGAAGCCCACTACACCAGTGAACAGAAGGTCAACACAGTATATCAAGCTCTCTTGACAACAGAGCCATCACTGAACAAGCCCTAGTACCATGCCCAATGTCATTCACAATGCACGATGAATCCATGACCTCTCTCATAGGCCTTGCAGTTCAGTTGCACAGACAATGACCCTGACCAAATGGTGAGCATATCTACATATCTACAGCAGTCCACAAAGTCCCCTAGGCCAGGCACTGCAGTAGCTCGGAGGGCAACGAAGGGGTGGATAACCTGATCAAATGAAGCAATCTGCACTCTCACCCCATGGAGGCCACCAAGCATCCTTAGATATGCTGAAACAACCATGGGCAATGCCCCTGAAGATGCAAATCCAGACTCAAGAACCAACATGGCAACAAGCTGGGAAGCAAGAATAACCTGTTGCTGCCTGCCCCATAAGGCATAGTATCCACAGAAATACTCTCCATTGGTCCTGGGAGATTCAATCTGAACCCCATTGGTTATAATTTAGTTGTCCATCCTATGGTCATGGGAAAATGGGCAAATACTCTTAAATATAATAACTGTGGGTGTCAAATACTCAAAAGGGAGACTATTATTATTTCTATGTGGCAATTTAGGACACTCCCACTATTCTGTCATGCCATGGACAAGAGAGCTCCTGGGCCTGGTAGGGCATGGTATTCCAGGCTGGATAGGCCTTCCCAAAGTGTGATCATGTCATTACAGAACAAGAATATCACATGTGTTTTACCTGATAATTGGGATTTACCTTTGCTTGTTTCTGTAAGACATCTGTTTTACCACCCTTAGCCTAAGACCCTTCTATCACTAAGCATTTTCTTTCTGGAAGGAAGGAATCATGGGTGCTATAATCACTGCAGCAATTTTGCTCTTCAGATCCTGAGTCCTTTATTGTATCTGCCATATTTAACTCATGTTTCCACATCAGGGAACTTGTGGAAGATCAATGTTACCCAAAGATTGTAAAGGTGGAAAAGTTCAATGTAGGGTGGAGTATGAGGTAATTGTCCAGACATAGACTCTTTTCCCCTATACCTGGCTTGATTTTGCCCCCTCCCTCAGGGAGCATCTCCAGACCAAGGCTGGTCTCTGCAAAATATACAGACATATTTCCAGTAATGAGTCTATCACAGGATGCAAGTGACAGAGCAAAACTGAGAACAATGTGGGTGGCATCCTTACTTACTGTAATCATAAACACTATATAGCAATTTGAATAATTAATTTGCTTGGTTATAAACTGCTTGCTATACTGTCACAAGGTGTGAATTCTTTATTTACTGACTGGCCACCATTAGTGCCTCCTATAAGTTCTAATAAACCAGTGACTTTCTATGCTAGACGTTTGTGTGACTTCTTTGGAATAAGTAAAGAACCTTACGTGCAAGCCCTCTCAGATTTGGGGTTGCCGTGTTACTTGGAGCAACTTGATTAAAACTTAGAGTGGATACTTGGAATTAAAGAATCAGGTTTGCCGGGCTCGGTGGCACAGCCTGTAATCCCGCGCCTTTGGGAGGTTGAGGTGAGTGGATTGCCTGAGCCCGTGGGTTCGAGACCCGCCTGGGCAGCAAGACCTCATCTCTAC